>NC_139948.1:11831780-12074280 GCF_963454915.1 Gymnoscopelus microlampas
CGTCTCTGTTGGGGGGTATGGGGTTTGTGGGAGTGGGGGAGTATTGCAGGTGGTGGAGTTGGGGGGTAGAAGGTATGGGCGGGATTTTGTTGAGGGGGGCATAGGCAAGTTAGGCCAGATCATATAGGATAGGGTCTTTGCGATGCGAGAGTGTGGTCTAGCCAACACCAACTCGGGACTCCTGAAGTGGAATGGGGTTTTGAGTTATGGAGGTGGAGAGGTGTGGGCTGGCAGTTGGGGGGGTGGGGTTTGTGGGAGTGGGGGAGTATTGCAAGTGGCGGAGTTGGGGGTAGAGGGTACGGAGGGGGATTATGTTGAGGGGGGCATGAGTCAGTTAGGCCGGATCATATAGATATAGGGTCTTTGCGATGCGAGTGTGGTCTAGCCAACACCAACTTGGGACTCCTGAAAAGCTGCCCTCCACACTCTCCTATCTAGCATCAGGGTTTTGAGCTCTACAGTGTTGTTGGCTAAGCTGTTACGCCGAAGTGCATCTACGTAGGTGGTGCACTTCCTGTCTTTCCTGGCTTTGCCCTGGGTTGGCTCCCATAGTGTCAATTTGCTTGCCATTAGTTACAGTATGGGTAATCTGAGTTCCCAGAAGTTTTCGCGAGCTCTGGCGAGGAACTTCTGGGCCACAGCCCTGGTATTTGTGGGCGGGATGTACGTCACGCTCTGAATCTGAGCGGACACGCCTCTTACCGGTCTGAGAGCTGTGCAACTCGTCTAAAAAGTCCGACGAGAGGCAAACAGCAGTACACAACAATGGCGGCCGAAATTTCTCAAGGGGAAATTGCTTCCCGTCGATCCTATTTAGATGCATCACCCACTGCATGTGGATCCCGCCCCCTTTTCTTCATTGGCTGTTGATTTGAATCACAACGCAGTGGCCGCGCCCCTGCTGTCCAAGCTCCGACGCTAACCCTCCCAGACTACAGTATGGGTGCCTGACGCAGTGCCCTGCCTCATCCTTCTCTCTCTGACTTTGTCTGTGACACATGGTAGGTTCCCGTAGAGGACCACATTTCTGATTTGGTCCGTCCATGTGACTCCTAGTGCCATTCATAGCATTCTTGTGTAGACTCCATCCAAGGCCCTTTCCTGTTGTGCTGTGATGGTCCATGTCTCAGCCCCATACAGCAGTACTGACTCAACTGTAACTATATGAACAGCCGCCTCTTGAGGTCTTCTCCCATGTCTGATTTCCATACTCTCCTCATCCCATGCAAAGCATTCCAGTCAAGTGCCCCCCGGACCTTCAGGTCTTGCTCCATTGAAGCAGTCCAGGCCCAGGTTATTTGCAGGACTGCCTCAAGTCCTGGATTGAGGCACTGCCTGGACTGCCTCAAGTAGCGTGTCTCCATCATCTGAACCATCTTCTCAGGAACTCCGTAGGCCCGGAGAATGTTCATCAGTTTCCCCCGGTGGATGGTGCCAAAAGCCTTTTGGAAGTCATGAAGGTGATCACCACTGAAAGATTCATCTCCTACTCCTTCCAGCATCCTCCTCAGCACCAGTATCTGCCCGTCTGCTGTTCGCTCTGGGCGGAAGCCGTTCTGCGAGTTTCTCAGTACAGGGTCTAAGATGGGTCTAAGACGGTTTAGGATCATCCTGTTAGCCGCCTTGGCGACTTGTGAGCTCAGGTTAATGCCTTGGAGGTGTCCGTCTTGGTGAGGTCGCCTGACTTTGGTACTGGATCGATGATCATTTTGATCATCCAACACCACCTCGTCTATGGGCACATACATCAGAACCTCTGCTGTCACTCCATCCTCCTCTTGCCTCACTTGATAGTAGCCTTGGCCCTCTGGTACTCATCCATGGTAAATGATCCATGATCTGGTATGGGAGGGTCATGGAAGACATGAGCATCGGATCATCCTCTTCTTCTGCTGGTACCATGTTTCAACTCGTTCCTCTGCGCTTTCTCCCCAGATCTTGGAAGTCTGAGAAGAGCTTCTGCCAGAAATGTCATTGATGAGCTTCCAGCTCTTGCCATGCTTCTGTTTTGCATGCACCTTTTTAATGTCCCTGATATTTTGGGTCAGCTCCTGTTTTTCGAGTTGCATACACTTGGTATAGCTCTTCCTTCCTCCGCTTTTATTCCTCCCTCAGACCCTCACAGCGACAAAGCCCCTGTGTGCTGCTCTCATCTCCTCCCTGGCTTTGGTGATTCTAGGGTCAAGGCATCCGTCTTTCCTCCTTGCTTATAGGCTCTTTAAGACATTCAATGATCTTACATACTATTCCACTATCCACACTGGACACAAGGTTGGTGATCCAGTTGTATGAGTTAGGGGAGTTGGACGGCATGAGGGTTTGGGGGGTGTAGTGTGCTGGTTGGGGGGAATGGGGGTTGTGGGAGTGGGGGGGTATTTCAGGTGGTGGAGTTGGGGGTAGAGGGTATAGGGGGGATTATGTCGAGGGGTGCCTGGGCCAGTTGTTTTCTAGTCCACCTAATTGTATTCCTGTTGTCCTTTTTGTAAATTTTATTTGTAAGCACTTTCATTTTAGATTCTTGTTGTGAGCATTGCCCTGCAAACTTTGTTTTGTTTTTGAATAAAATAAAAAAGCATTCAATGCAACTCAGTGGTGTGTTCTACCGTGTTACGCTGTATACAGTGCCGATTTTTGGGGAAGAAGGCGTATACAGACTACTACCCATTCCATCCATTGAAAACGCATACCGTATACCCACAACCACACGCATTTCGTGCAAGGAATGATTATCGTATACCTCAACAAAAAAAAAACTAGACAGCACCACTGATGCAACTGTTTTCAGCTGTAAATGTATGTATTTACAGCTAGTACTATTTGTCATTATGTAGTTAAGCAATCACTTTACATTGAATGCAAAAGCTCCTATCTGCAGAATTATCCAGGAAAAGTGGGGAAAAACCTCCTATCTGCATTTGCAATATGAAATCAGTGCAATTAACATATAATAATGTAATATAGTCCAGACATCCAGAAACGGTGTATTATGTGATGGGTTTCATAAAAAAATAGCATTGTGCAAAAAAAAATACAACATTTTGTAGTTTTCTTTTTCATTTTCCCAACAATTAACATTTTTCAGATAGGAGGTTTTGCGTTTTGGCCATCGATATAGATTAAAGGGCAACTTTGCGGATGTTGCACCCAACACCTATTTTAATGAAGTTGAGGACATAATAAACATGATGTTGGAGTGTGTTTTGAGTTAGTTATTCCTGTCAGTTCCAGTCAGACTGCCCCTTTAGCTGATGTCAATCACCTTGTTAAGACTTGTTAGACCGTGTTAATACCTAGTTAGACTGTACAAAATGGTCAGGGAAGAGAGCGGGGTGTGACTCGAGTTTTTTGTGTTAATTTCGTTTGCATTTTGAATTTCTTTAGTTCTTTATGCATTTGTTTAACCTGTATTAGGTAGTCATTTGTATTGTGTCTGCAAATATTAATGTTGTTATATAGTGTTTACTATATGCACTCATGTACACGGCACGCACACGCACAGTCATGAATGCGCAACAGAGATACTCTGACCCATTTGTTTTTGTGTGTGTGTGTGTGTGTGTGTGTGTGTGTGTGTGCGTGTGCGTGTGCGTGTGTGTCAGCGTGACGCTTTTGAAACACTTTTGATCTGTCCCTTTAAATTCTCAGCAGTATTTTGACATTATAGGCTAGCTACCTGTCCAAAGTTGTTGGGGGCGCGGTGGAGCAGTCGGTAGCGCTGTCGCCTCACAGCTAGAAAGTCCTGGGTTTGATTCCCGCCGGGGACGTTGTGGGCGCTGGGGGCGTGTTCTCTCCTCCACGTCATCAGTGCCTATACCCTATGGGGTTGGTGAAAGGGCCGTTTTGTGTGGAGTTTGCATGTTCTCCCCTTGTCTCCTAGGGTAGGTACCCTCACAAAAATATGCAGTAATCCAGGTCTCTATACTGCCTCCCCCTGGTCAGCCGGGGTGACCAGGGGGGACACCAACATCATGCTTAGTATACCCTCAACTTATTATAATAGGATGTGGGTGCCCATTAAGTGCAATATAAAGTGAAGTTGATTGTTGTCTCCGCCAGGCCGTAAGGCATGGCGAGAGAGTATGTTTTACCCCCCGTCCGTCCGTCCGTCTGTCTGTCTGTCTGTCTGTCCGTCTGTCCGTCCGTCTGTGACCAGCTAATCTCTGGCTCCGTTGGCTTGATCGCAGTGAAACTCTGCACACACACTCCCTGGATGCCAATTCAGAACCTCTGCCCCAGATTTTTCACATGGGCCTGTTATAGCGCCACCAGGAGGCCGCTTTTTGCAAGACACATTTTTTTACAATACTCCTATAGATTTTGTCCAAACATCACGCAAATCGATACACAGTATCTCTATAGTCATTAAACGAAACTGGTTTTTCAGATTTTTCATATTCCATCCTGATTGGCTAAAAATGGCTTCCAAAGTTTGCAGGAGTGCTCCGTTTTGAACAAAATGCCTCAAATTATGAGCACAGCATGCAATTTGCATGACATTTTGCACGCACATTCTCACTAGGCAGAGGAAGAAATGCCACTTGAAAATTTTCAAATCAGCCCCATGGTGGCGCTATGACAGGCCGATACATGTTTTTACCTTTAACTGCACCGATCTGTGTAAAACTTTGTAGGCGCACTCCCTAGAGGCTAGGGAAAAACCTTTGCCCTGCATTTTTCACATCTGCCTTTTGTAGCGCCACCAGGCGGCCAACTTATATAAAACACATTTTTGGATATTACTCCTAAAGATTTTATCCAAATTTCACGCGAATCGGTACACATGCTCTCTATAGTCATGTGATCAAGACGGATCTGTTAGATTTTTCATATTCCATCCTCATTGGCTAAGATTGACATCTAAAGTTTGCAGGAGTGTTCCGTTTTGAACAAAATGTTGCAAATCATGAACGCAGCGTCTGATTGCGGTGAAACTTTGCACGCACATTCGCACTACGTTGAGGAACAAATGCCACCCTTTTAACATTGGCCTGTTATAGCGCCACCAGGAGGTCTAATTTAGCAAAACTTTTTTTTTAACAAAATGCCTAAAATCATGAATGCAGTGTCCGATTGCCGTGCAAGGCCTAAGAAGAAATGGCACCCTTTTCACATTGGCCTATTGTAGCGCAACCAAGAGACCACAATAACGTACCTGACCTGGCGGAGACCTGTGCTCCGAGGAGCACTTTTTCTAGTTAAGTTTGATTTAATGCTTAACATGTACCTGTTCAAATTGCTGTCTTCCAGTGTAATGGGGGGGGGGGGGGGGGGGGGCTTGTGCGATTGTTATGGATTTTGCTATGTTTTAGTGTGCAGGAGTTATTACTTACCTTTTTAATATAATTGCATGTGGTAGTGTTTTAGGCAGATTTGGGGAGGTAACCTGGGGAATGGTATGGGCCAGCCAGGTAATAGGTACCCACCAGTAGGAGTCAGGGTATGTAAGGGGATATGAATGGGATATTGTGCATTTGTGCATGGTGTTAAATACATAACACCATAGTAGGGGGGATTACCAGCAACTTTGCCGCAGGTAATCCACCGTTCTCTGATCCAGAAAACAACAAAAGTCCACCACTCTTTGACTGCGGTATACACCAGTTCACCTGTTTACTAAAATTAGGGCCATTAATCTTTAATCCAGTGGACTTTTAATCAATTCAATGTAGTTGTCATCATTATTGTTGTTATTATTATTATATTTTTAATATTATTATTATTATGTTTTAGCTGGTTGAAGAGAAGCTCCTAACATTTGTTACGGAAGAGCTGAAGGGGTTCCAGAGTATTCTGATGACAGGTTACCCAGAATGCTTAGAGAGTCAGAAGAAGTTGATAGACAGTGAGGAGGAGCATTGGAGGAGCTTCAGAGAGGGAGCTCTGAAGACCACACTGCACCTCCTGAGGAGTGAGAAACAGGACACGCTGGCTGACACCCTGGAGAACAGTAAGAACATTTGTATTTACAGCTTGAACATAATAGAGCAGTAAGGAAGACTTTATTCACAACTTGAACATAATGGAGAGCAGTAAGAAAGTCTTTATTTACAGCTTTAACACGATGGAGAGTAATAAGAAAATGTACAGCTTTAACATGATGGAGAGGACAAAGTATGGCAATATGATATATTTAAACAACTCTGTGGTAAATACAGACATTTCTCTAAGGAGAGCTCTACCTTTATTAAAACATCGATATTACCCTGTCATGCATGCATGTGGGCAGTGTAGTTAACATATATATCAGAAATGAAGTATTTATAAGATTTGGTGATCACTCCGAGACATGTCCCTACAGCCGTGTCTACTTCAAAACCACATTGGCAACTGGGTCGGACAAAATCAGCATGGAGCGCCTGTGGAGCAGGACTGCGTGCACAACCGGGCATTGAAATTTAATTAGTTTTAGAATATAAATCAACATTATACTCACCAGTGAGTATAATGAGAATTAACCTGGCTGCCCATGCTCAATAATTAATTGTTTCTTTTGTCATGTCGAGTCTTAACAAAAATAAATAACCCACACAATCGAGATCTGATTTTCTACTTTCATATACAATTGAAAACAAAAATGCAATTTTTTTCAACTACCATCTAGTTGATATGTTTGGTCTCATTTACATTATAGTTGCTGTAGACAATATTCAGTGACCAATTGCGGCACTATACTCCACATCAAAACCCCTCTGTTGCAAATGTTTTCCTGCACCATTGTAACTACAGGCATGTAACGGTTTGACATTTTACAGTACGGTACGGTATCAAACAAAAGGCAGTCCAAGTTGTCTGATTGATTAGCCAGGGCAGCATATCTTTTCGGGTCCATGATCCTGTCGGGAGCGGAAGTAACTCTACGTCACCAGGCGCGTCATCCGCGTCATTAAATATAAATGTGCGTGCACTTTCCGGAGACTATTTAGCGTCTGTATTATCCCACGGGGAAATTCTATTCCATTTAAATAGGGATTGGGGAACCAAAACAAAGCGGCACCGCAAAACCGGATGGGCAAAATCCGGAAAGAGAATTGTTTTTTTTTTTTTCAGTAGTCGTGGCCTACACCGGATCATATGGGTCTTTAATAACGCATACCAGGCTTTCCTCCGAGGTGGAAAGACTGGTGACGCGAGGTTAGACATTGATTTGTCTTTGATAAGCCTAAAGGGGATACACCATGAATTTAACTTTTTTTTTAAAATATATATATTTTTGTGCTCCCTAGTGTCACTTGTACCCCAAAACATAGTTTTTTTTAACACTCAGTCATTCATCTTCATTTCATGGATTTTCTGAATCTGCGTGTCTGAATAGTCCATTTCACATTTTCCCCAGGCATACGTCACCGTGGGGACCTCATTTAATAGTCCCGCCCCCTAATTTTCCACCTCGTTCCGCTAGTAAATAATATGATCTACAACAGTATCATGCAGAGATGTCGCTTGCCAAAAATGAAATGAATAAAGTGGGCATGAGTGAACTGCTGCGCGGCGAATACCAAACAGCCCGCTCGCCCCAAAACACGGTCTCCCCGGGGAGAATCCGGCCGTATTCACCTGGTAGTCCTAAATGTAACCTTGGTAAACTATGCCTAAACCTAACCTTATTCCTAATCTTAACCGCAGTAAAACTATGCCTAACCCTTAACCTAGTTCTACCCTTATCCTCAGTAAAACAAATACAAGAATACAAGAACCGCTGGTCCTCCAGTAAAATGGGAGCGAGCGTGTTTTGGGTCGAGTCCTCCGGTTACAGAGCCTTGCCCTGCACGACACCGTTGCACAGTATAAACAAATTAATATATATTTTGGGCTTTACATCTAAATCAATCTTAATATGCCTAATATGTTTTGTTTTGTTAACGTTAATTATATATGTCATGATGGCACAAGGGAGGTAGATTACTTGCCTCTTGCCTGCTGCAATACGTGTCACTAACTTTCACCACTTCCATTACAGACAGACTGTCACTGTGCTTGCATAATATCCACGACCCACACAAGTTCGGGTCCCTGTTTTATTATCGACTATTGGGTCCGGCTTGGTTCAGATTCTATTACCTCGGAACCCCGGTTCTGTTTATCAACACCCAAGCGAAACAGCGCTGATTAGGAGGAGAGACGCAGCTGTGTAAAGTGATTTGTGCTTCGCCGTACTCATTGTTGCGTATCGAAAAGAGTGCAGTTGAATAAAGTTTGCACTGGATCCAATAATTTAAACTATAAATATATAATAATATATATATAATAGAACGGCAATTCTACTACAGAATGATAAACAACACATGCTGTAAACACTGGCTCAAAACAATGTGTCATGTCTGTAAGAAAGGCAGAAACAAAAAGATGCCGTTGCTATGAAACCAGGACGCTGATTGACAGACAAACTTCCTCAATAGCGCCCCTCTGCCCAAAGGAAGACGTTTTGGTATTGCAGCTGAAAATGCTTGGAATGACAGTCAGACAGATTATGAAAAAAAATATCTGGGTGTTTTTTTTAAACCTGTATAAAATGGATTAAGGGCAAATATTCATATAAAAGAATTAGGAGTGAGGTAGACCTCTGAATGTTGTGGTACCGGTCTGACTCCAGACATTTGCAGGCGCACTCTACCAAGCGGATTTGGCATAGCGGGTGGTCTGAGAAACCGCTATGTGCTTTCCCATATGTGTGTGGGCCCGATAGCCCACATATACAATAATACCTAAATAGATACCATGAGCTCGGAAATATCACAGTATCAATACCGTGGCTGTTTATGATGCTGTAATACCGTAATACGGTATACCGTTACATGCCTCATTGTAACACAGTGCCTGCCCACCAAGTGTCTCTTTAGGAAAATCATCTACCTTACCCAATACAAACGGAAGCAACACAAATAAAGAACAAAATTACTTAAAGGGTCTACACCATGAATTTTAACTTTTTCTTCATTTTTGTGTGTTTTTGGTCTCCCCCACCTCTCTTCTGTTCCAACAAATACCCGACTTCGAGCATGCAGGCTTTCATAGGCTATCTGTGGTTTTCATGTAAATTGGTCTGAAAACAGTCCGTCAGATTTGTTCCCCCACCCTACATCACGTCTGGGAGCAATTCCTCCCGTTTTTCAGTTCTAACCAAAAAAAAAAATAATCTTTTTTTCATTTTTATTTTTTTATAAATGTTTTCTTATTTTTTTTTTTTTACTTTTTCCACACAGAACCAGGACATGACATGCATACAAACTGGCTCAATAGCGCCCCGTGCCAAACAGGACAATGTGGTATTGCAGGTGAAAGTGCTTTATAAGCCAGAGAGAAGTTAGTTGGAATGAGTATATCTGAGGCTTGATTTAGGCTCAAACCTTTTGAAAAACGTTTGAGGGACATAAACAATATGATATCAAATATTATTATTATTTTTTAAATTCATGGTGTAGCTCCTTTAAATGATTATTTCCCAATTATAACATTATTTGGGGGAATACTTTTACCCTGCACCTTTTTAAAATCCATATGGATGAATTATTGTATTTTCATTGTTTGTCTACATGAAAGATTGTCTTTATCATCTTAAGCACACACTCAGTGAGCGGCCATAGCTGAATGCGTATAAAGGCCGCTTGGGAAACAGGTTTGATTGGGACCCAAGGAACCTGCCAATGTGTTGAGGTGTCCCTGAGCAAGACACTTAACCCCCATGCGCTCAAGTCTGACCCCTTGGCAGCAATCAGCTGTGTGTAAATGAAAACAGAATTGTCCCTGTGGTAACAAATAGGTCTAAATTACTTAGTAGTATTATTGATGTCTTCCCTTTTTTTGGTCATTTAGAAACCCTTGCTGCTGTCAGTCAACAACAACTCAAGTCTAATCTGAGGAAGAAGTGTCAGTGTTTGTCTGGAGTGGAGTGGATTGCAAAAGAGGGAAACCCAACACTTCTGAATCAGATCTTCACAGAGCTCTACATCACAGAGGGAGGGAGTGGGGAGGTCAATAAAGAACATGAGGTCAGACAGATTGAAATAGCATCCAATAAACCAGCTAGACCAGAAACTCCAATAAAATCTGAAGACATCTTTAAACCTTTACCTGGAACAGATGAACCAGTCAGAACAGTGATGACGAAGGGAGTGGCTGGCATTGGTAAAACTGTCCTAACTCAGAAGTACGCTCTGGACTGGGCGGAAGAAAAAAACAACCAGAATATCCACTTCATGTTTCCATTCACTTTCCGAGAGCTGAATTTGATGAAGAAGGATTATAGCTTGGTGGGGCTAATTCATCATTTCTTTGGTGGAAACAAGGCAGCAATCGTCTCCAGCTTAAAGGGGTACCAAGTTGAGTTCATCTTGGATGGATTAGATGAATGTCGGATTTCTCTAGACTTCAAGAACAATGAGATCTGGACTGATGTCACGAAGCCAACTTCAGTGGGCATGCTGCTGACAAACCTCATCAAGGGGAACCTCCTTCCCTCTGCTCACATCTGGATAACCTCACGACCTGCAGCAGCCGATCAAATCCCTTCTGAGTATGTTGACAGGGTGACAGAGGTGAGGGGGTTCTCTGATCCCCAGAAGGAGGAGTACTTCATGAAGAGATTCAGTGATAGGAATCAGGCCATGGCATTCATCTCACACATCAAGACATCAAGGAGCATCCACATCATGTGTCACATTCCAGTCTTCTGTTTGATCACTGCTGCAGTTCTGGAGGACATCTTTACAACAGAGGAGAAAGGACTGCTGCCAAAGACCCTGACTGCGATGTACATCCACTTCATGGTGGTTCAGTCCAAACAGAAGAATGTCAAGTATCATGACAGAGCTCAGGCACATTCTGACAGGAATAGTGAGGCCATTCTGTCTTTGGGAAAACTGGCTTTTGAACAGCTGGAGAAAGGTAACTTGATCTTCTATGAAGATGACCTGAGAGAGTGTGGCATTGATATCAGAGATGCCTCAGTGTGCTCAGGAGTGTTCACGCAAGTCTTTAAAGAGGAGAGTATGTTGTACAAAGACAAGGTGTTCTGCTTTGTTCATCTGAGTGTTCAGGAGTTTCTCGCTGCCCTTTTTGTCTTTCACTCCTTCATCAACAATGGTGTCAACGTACTGTCAGAACAACAAACATCCAAGTGCTCCAAGCTATTTGGAGACAAACCTAAGTTGAATGACCTCTACAAGAGTGCTGTAGACAAGGCCTTACAGAGTCGAAATGGACACCTGGACTTATTTCTCCGTTTCCTGCTGGGCCTTTCATTGGACACCAACCAGACACTCCTGCAAAGACTGCTGAAACTGAGAGGAAATAGGCTCCAGGCCAATCGTAAAACAGTCAAATACATCAAGGAGAAGATCAGAGACAATCCCTCTCCAGAGAGAAGCATCAATCTGTTCCACTGTCTGAATGAGCTGAATGATAATTCTCTAGAGCAGGACATCCAACAGTATCTGACGTCAGGAAGTCTCTCCAAAGACAAGCTCTCTCCTGCTCATTGGTCAGCTCTGGTCTTCATGTTGCTGTCTTCAGAGAAGGAGCTGGACATTTTTGACCTGAAGAAGTACTGCGCTTCAGAGGAGGCTCTTCTGAGGCTGCTACCAGTGCTCAAGGCCTCAAAAAGAGCTATGTAGGTGCACTGATAACTTGACACATTTAATATATTATGTGATATATATTGTACAGATAATAATATACAGAACATATTGTTACTAATACTTCTTCAGGCTGAGGGGCTGTAACCTTTCAGAGAGATGCTGTAAGGAGTTATCATCCGTTCTCAGCTCCAACTCTAGCCTACGAGAGTTGGACCTAAGCAACAATGACATACAAGATTCCGGAGTAGAGCTGCTCTCTGCTGGACTGGGGAGTCCAGACTGTAAACTGGAAACTCTCAGGTAAGTATTCCTGAAACTGTGTTGAACAGGTGGAGATTTGAAATAAGCGTATATAAAGTTTATTCTGAGAAGTAGACTACTTTTGTTATTTAACAGACACAATAACTTTCTATATTTAATGCGAGACAATTTGTGAACGTTTTTACTGTGCGTGCGTGCGTGTACGTGCATGCGTGCCTGTGTGCTTGTGTGTGTGTGTGTTTAGGTTGTCGGGTTGTCTGGTCACAGAGAAAGGCTTTTCTTCTCTGGCCTCAGCTCTGAAGTCTAACCCCTCCCATTTGAGAGTATTGGACTTGAGCAAAAATCATCCAGGAGACTCAGGGGTGGCGCAGCTTTCTGCTGTTCGGGAGGATCCACACAGTAGACTGGACACTCTGAGGTATTAGAGACTTGATCTGTGTACATATATGTCTGTGGGAGAATGTATTTTGCACCAACTTTTACAGCTGTGAGTTTAATGAGCAGCCACAGTATTTTAAAATAAGACAGATTTAGTTGTCCTCATTTCTATGAACAGATTGAGCTATAATGGAGAACACATTTTGGAAGGCAAATTATTTCCATTTGTTTTCAACAAGTAGGTGTCCTACCTGACCAAAGGATCTAAATGTTTCAATAGAAGAGTAAGGAGACCACCTCCAGTGCACCACAGTGTGTTAGTAATATTTCATTAAATTATACTGAATTAACATTTTCCCCCTATATAAAATATGTTGAGAAAAGTACCATAGAAATCGGAGGAACTATTAGTATTATTATAATAATAATAATTATTATTATTATTACTATTATTATTACCCTTATTACTATTATCATTATTATTATTATTATTATTATTATTATTATTATTAGTAGTAGTAGTAGTAGTAGTAGTAGTATTATACTCTATCATATAAATGTGTTAATATAACATTTTGCTCACAAAAAAGTTATGGATTGCAGTTTTAAAAGGATCCCTGGCTAATAAGCCAAATATACCTTAATACGTTATAATTGCCCTCTATAACAAAAACAAAATATATATATGTATTTTTCTATTTCATCTTATTATACGATTGGCATGCAAGCGCATGCGCAAGGTAACTGCTTTTTTTGCATGTTGCATGTTTGCATGTTGCAGTTAGGTTTCGCTTTCGGTTTGCATGCTGCAGTTAGGTTTCGATTTCGGTTTGCGCGTTGCCAAATCATGTGCGAGAAACAAGCACCGGTGTTGCAATGAACATTTACACGCTCCACTGTCTCTGTCTCCGATGTGCGGACCAGGCTACTAGACGGGAGGGTCGCGTAGCGGCCCGACCTTCTAGTTTTAGAAACATTTCGTCTTTTATTTAAGAAGGGCAATGCCCGACGCAAGTTGAAACTAGCTAACTTCAAAATGTTTCATTTTCATGACAAAAACTAAACAAAAAGTTAGGAGGTTTTGTTCATCATTGATAAGTAGGCCTACTACTAATGGACCTCCAAGCTCACAATGAGGTTGGAGGTCCAAAGGCGGAGAGCCTGCAGTCAGCAAAACGAGCTAACTCCACCCCCCTTTGGTGGACTTGCTGCGGTTTAGCAGAAAGTTTGAGGATCCAATGGAGTTAGCTGGTTTTGTCAAAAAAATAAAAAAGCGAAAAAATTGAGTTGGTTTCTGCCGGACAGCAACGATATGTAGACCTGACTGTCTGTCCTCCACCCCCAGTGTCGAACATGGTGGAGAGTGTTGGCTGAAACGAGGTTTAAGGAAGTGCCCTCTAAGTAAGTGTGTATTCTGTTTTATTCATGAAATCAAAGCAGCACTCATCCAGCTATTTAGATAAACGGCTCATATACAGCAGCAGTCATTCACAATATACAGCAGCAGTCATTCACAACCTACTCTGAATGAAGATGAAAAGAACCATCATTTGCAGGCTAATACAGCTAATACTGCGTTCATGAAATATGGTGTTCTCTATCGTATCGAAACTATCTCTCCACCCAACATATTTCTTCCATCATATATGTATGGGGAATGACCCCACCTCACTTGTGATGTGGATATATCTTTAAGACACACCAGTCCTACTGGCAAGCGCAGGTATATAAGGCCCATGTGTGCATGATTACACAGATTTGTTGATCTCCACCGAGCAGTCCAAGACCTGGGTCTTCTTAGCAGAAGTGTAGAGCAAAATGTATCAAGAACAGAATCTTTTGAACATTTTTCTTTTGGAGAAAACTACTTACGAGTTGGCAGCCGATTGAATCCACTGCCGGGTGCAGTTCAGAGAGCTGGTGTTGAGTCACTCCTCTCGGGGTTGCTGTCACGGGTCGTTTATAGGTAAACAAACAAATAAGAACAGTTGGGAATCAGACGCAGTCCCCGGTTATACATTTATCAGGTTCTACTGCATGAGTGTGGCAGCCAGCACCCCTCTCACTGAGTGTGTGCTGGGCTCCGCAGCAGGACATGGCCTTCACCATTCACATCTGCAAGGAGAATTGGGGAGTTGCAAGAGGCCTTTAAACAGCCATAAAACCACTTTCCCAGCATGGTCAATTTCCGAAACTTGCTAGGTGCACTTAGACGGCCAATAGAGACAGGCTGTAATTGCTTAAGCCCCGCCCCCTCTGTGTTCCTATTAGCTGGGCATTGAACAGCCATAACTCCAGTTCCCAGCATGGTAAACTTCCGAAACGTGCTAGGTGCACTTAGATGGCCTGTAGGGACAAGCTGAAATTGATCATATATTATTATTATTATTATTATTATTATTATTATTATTACCCTTATTATTATTATTAGTAGTAGTAGTAGTAGTAGTAGTAGTAGTAGTAGTAGTAGTAGTAGTAGTAGTAGTGTGTTTGTTTCTAAACTGGTGTTGTGTTGTATGTTGTTCTCTAATCAGATGAGTGTGAACTCACACTGGATCCAAACACAGCACACAGCCACCTCTCTCTGTCTGAGAACAACAGGAAGGCTACACATGTAAAAGAGGATCAGAAGTATCCTGGTCACCCAGACAGATTTAAAACCTTAGTACAGGTGATGTGTAGAGAGACTCTGACTGGACGCTATTACTGGGAGGTAGAGAGGAGTGGATTTGTTGAGATAGCAGTGACATACAGAGGAATCAACAGACAAAGTAGTGACACTGCAGGGCTTGGATATAATAATAAGTCTTGGAGTCTGAGATGTGATGAAAAGAAAGACAAGTACATTGTGAAGCACAATAAGAAGATGGAAGACATCCCTGGCCATCATCCCTCTGACTCCAACATAGTAGGAGTGTATGTGGACTGCCCTGCTGGCACTCTGTCCTTCTACCAAGTGTGCTCTGACACACTGACACACCTGCACACCTTCCAGTCCACATTCACTGAACCCCTCTATGCTGGGTTCGGATTTTGGCCTTTAACCTCAGTGTCTCTGTGTCAGAAAAAAGAGGATGGTTAGATGTGACTCATCAGAGTGTGTGTGTGTGTGTGTGTGTGTGTGTGTGTGTGTGTGTGTGTGTGTGTGTGCGTGTGCGTGTGCGTGTGTGTGTGTGTGTGTGTGCGCGTGTGTGTGCACACTGTACATCACACAAAAACACCTACCCAAACACACACAAACACGCGCTTGCATGCACGCACGCACACACAAACACCTGCTGAAATGTGTCTGTGTGTTGATGTTCTGGGGTCTTATGACAGAGGTTCACAAACATTACCATGCCAAGTAATAGCAATAGTGAAATGTTAAAAAAAAGAACCAAACAAAGAAAAAATTAAAGGCAAACATAGATTGCTGAATGCTATTTGCACAATGTGTTGAAGATACTTGAAAAAATTAATCGCCCGCTGGTGACCCCGGCCCCCACGTTGTAAACCAGTGTCTTAGGACATTTTGTATGTAATGTATCATTTCATAAATAAAATGTGTCCGTTTGTAAATTAAATATATCTTTGTGTAAATAAAATATCATTTAGTCAAACTTGATTCAGTTTAGGGACAGTGTGAACTGTTTTGGAGTAATGTGCTCAAACAATCTGTTTTAATAAAGAGAAGATTGAATCTCACGAACTGTGTATTTTTCTATTTATGTTTCCTTTGGTGATCTCTATTGTGTTTCCACTTGGCTTTCCAATTTGTTCCTGATCACATGTTTATTAGTTATTTATTCAATTTATAATGTAATAACAGTTGTTTCAAAGTTATTATCAACTAATTACTACATGTAATAGTTAACATCAGTGTGACTTTGACAGCAAATTTGAAAGTAGTTTTAGTCATAAAATTAATAAGAATAAAATTCCATTTCGTTTTAGTCATATTTTAGTCATCTGAAATGTTTCAGTTTTAGTCTTAGTTTTAGTTGACTCAATTTCATAAGATTTAGTCAACTAAAACTACAGCTGAATTGACAAGAATGTATTTTGGCGGGCCTTGAGGCGTGAGCTTGTAGATCGGTTATTTTCAGAGGATTGCACCCACACGCAACCAAGCATAAAATTACTTCACTTAGTTCTACTGGATCTCTTCTCCACCAGTCCCTCCCTCAAATGTTTGTCTAGTTTTTATTTATTGACAAAATCGTAAATGTATGTATGTACATTTAGTCATTTTAGTCATCATAGCTTAGTTATTACGATTTTATTTAGTTTTTGTCAGTGAAAAAAAAATGTTTTAGTCAAAACCAAACAATATATATATATAATATATAATAAATAAAAAACAAAATTAACGCTGGTTAACATGTACTGGGTACCAATGATCAATAGGTGTGTATAATAGTTAGATGTACTGCACATAAAAATGAATATACATGTAGGCACACGTAATAGTAAATCTATTACCAGGCAAATATGTACTTATAAAATGTATATATTTACAGACAACCAGCAGTATATCAACAATATGTACAATCTATTGTCAGTATGTATTGAGGTTATGTGCATAGCATGTCTACGTGAGGGTTCAACCATTTCAGTGTACTTTAAGTGCTTTGTTACTAGTGCTGTATTCGTAGCTGTAGTTTCTATTTGTATTTGTGCTATAAGCTGTAGGCCATTGATACTCTGTGTGTGTCTCACAGAGCACTTGAGGCAGTTTGAGGTAGAACAGGCCACTTGATAGCCCTGTGCTAAGTGGCTGTGAGGGGCAGCCCTCCCCGGCAGACAATTAGCAATCAAGCTAAGTGGTTTTAAACCAGCGCTGAAAGCGGCAGCTTTCAAAGCGGCCAGTCGAACGAAGGCTAGGCGAACAAAGGCAGCAGCAGGCGACTTTGTCAAAGCGCGACCTAGGCCATTGAGTGCTTCTTCTCTTCAGGAGCAGCATCAGTGTTTCGTGACATATATAGGAGTGTGATAGATATAGTAGTGTGTATATGTTTAGTGATCTACAATGTGTTTTCTTCCTATTCCTGTCCTCTCCTCTTCCTGGCGGTCGCAAAAACACTGGGTTACACCCAGATGTCGCGAGACCGCTAATCTAATATATCCTACTATTTCAACTCACGTCGAGCAAGTGGTAACAGGGGGGCTCTGGAATTGCCACTCGGCTGTGGTGGAAGGCAAAGCTGCTTTCATCACAGGCTACGCATCCGTGCTCTCCCTTAACTTCCTTGCCCTGACTGAGACTTGGATCCCACCAGAAAACACTGCTACACCCGCGGCTCTGTCAGATGTGTTCTCTTTCTCTCACACTCCCAGAGCCGTGCGGATAGGTGGTGGTGCTGGTCTGCTAATTTCCAGAAAATGGAAATACTCTCCTGTCTCACTGTCACAATTCTCTCCTAACTCTTTTGAATATCACATGGTCATGGTTTCTCATCCAGTCAAGCTCACCATTGCAGTTGTTTATCGCCCACCGGGCCCTGCTGGTGGCTTCCTGGAGGAACTGGACAATCTAGTCTCTCACTTCCCGGTCGACGGCTCTGGAATCATCCTTCTGGGTGACTTCAACCTCCCGACCGAGAAGCAGCTAGACCCACTACTGTCGTTTCTCGCCGCCTTCGACCTAGTCCTTTCCCCATCTCCCCCTACCCACGAGAAGGGCAACCAACTGGACCTGATCTTCACCAGAGGCTGCTCTACTGCTAACCTGTCCGTCACTCCTCTTTCCAGTGAAAAGGGTAAGAAACTCTCTGATCACTACATCATTTCTTACTCTCTCTCTCTCCTCTCCCCCCTCACAGCCCCTCCCTACCCACATGATTTCCTCACGTCGCAACCTTCGCTCACTATCCTCCTCTGATCTTTCCTCCTCTGTCCTCTCTGCTCTCCCTACCCCCGAATCCTCTATCCTCTTCCCTGGACCATCTCTGTCCCCTCACCACCAGGCCTGCACGCCAAACTCCACCTGCCCCCTGGTTGTCGGACTCAGTGCGTACTGAGAGACGGAGCCTAAGAGCAGCTGAGCGTAAATGGAGAAACTCTTTGAAACTTTCTCCTCTCTCCTGCAACCACCTCTCCCTCCTCGTCCCTCGTCCCTCGTCCCTGACGATTTCGCCAACTTCTTTGACAAGAAGGTGAACGATATCCGATCCTCATTCCCTCCTCCCCCGGCTGGTGCCCTGCGCACTACCCACACCCGTCCGTCTTCCACCTCCCCTCTCTAGCTTCATCTACTCCTCCCCCCCCCTCCACCTCTCTATCCCACTGTTCTCCCCTTTACCCTAACGAGGTCCTTCTCCTTGTTACCTCTAGCCGCCCCACCTCATGCTCTCTGGACCCTGTCCCATCCCCTCTGCTGCAGTCCACTGCACCTGAACTTCTTCCCTTCTTAACCCACCTTATTAACACCTCTCTGACATCTGGTTACTTTCCCTCTACTTTCAAGACTGCCAGAGTCACCCCCCTCCTCAAGAAACTGACACTTGACCCCTCTGAAGTCAAGAACTACAGACCGGTTTCCCTTCTATCCTTCCTATCTAAAACTCTTGAACGTGCTGTGTTCAAACAACTGTCCTCGTATCTCCACCAGAACAACCTCCTGGACTCCAACCAGTCTGGGTTCAAAGTGGGTCACTCGACAGAGACTGCCCTCCTGGCAGTGGCGGAGTCACTCCATGCCGCTAGAGCGAACTCTCTCTCCTCTGTCCTGATACTCCTGGACCTGTCTGCAGCGTTCGACACAGTGAACCATCAGATCCTCCTCTCCACCCTCGAGGGGATGGGTGTCTCAGGCTCTGCACTCTCCCTGTTTGCATCCTACCTGACGGGTCGCTCCTACCAGGTGATGCTGGGAGGGTCTGTGTCAGAACCACACAGGCTCACTACTGGGGTTCCCCAAGGCTCGGTTCTGGGTCCTCTTCTCTTCTCTCTCTACACTACATCTCTTGGTGCTGTCATCCGCTCCCATGGCTTTTCCTACCACTGCTATGCCGATGACACCCAGCTGATCCTCTCATTCCCCCCTCTGACACACAAGTGGAGGCACGCATTGCTGCTTGTCTGGCTGACATCTCGGAGTGGATGTCGACGAACCACCTGAAGCTCAACCTGGACAAGACCGAGCTGATGTTCATCCCAGGGAAGGGCTGTCCTCACCGAGACATGGCCATCACCATTGAGAACGCTGTGGTGACGTCAACTCGGCCTGCGAAGAATCTGGGTGTGACCCTGGACGATCAACTGTCGTTCTCGGCTAACATCGCATCAGTGACACGGTCCTGCAGATTCCTCCTCTACAACATCAGGAGAATTCACCCCTTCCTCACGGAGAAGGCAGCCCAGGTGCTCATCCAGGCTCTTGTCATCTCCCGCCTGGACTACTGCAACTCCCTCCTGGCTGGTGCTCCGGCATCTGCCATCAGACCTCTGGAGCTTGTTCAGAAAGCTGCGGCTCGTCTGGTGTTCAACCGCCCCAAGTTCTCTCACACAACTATCCTTCTCCGTTCTCTGCACTGGCTCCCCGTAGCGGCTCGCATTCAGTTTAAAACCCTGGTGCTAGCCTATAGGGCAGTGAAAGGAACAGCTCCTTCTTACCTCCGGGTTTTGGTCAATGCCCACACCCCTGCCCGACCACTCCGGTCTGCCACCTCGGGGCGACTGACTCCCTCGCCACTCAACGGTCCTTCTGGTCGATCGACACGGTCACAACTTTTTTCTGTTCTGGCCCCACAGTGGTGGAATGAACTTCCCACTGATGTCAGGACAGCAGAGTCACTGCCCATCTTTCGCCGCAGGCTGAAAACCCTAGCCTGGTAAACCCTCCCTCCGGAAATCTCATTTCAATTCGATTTCTGTAAGGAGTCTGGTCTGAAACGCCTTTCTCCAATAACCGCTCTGCTCGCCGAGCCGACGAGCCTATCAGCGTCGTCGCTCATTGTTCTGTGATTGACAGCGACAGTTGGCCAATCAGGTGGCGAGTTCGAGTGAGCCCGAATGAACCCGAGTGCAGCCTGAGAGCCGCCGACAAAAGACGAACGGCAGCCATTGTTGTTTGTGCGAGTGCCTTCACTTCTTACTTTCAGTTTTATAACGCTTTCAAACTTCTTTTTTGAGGCACGGAATTTACTTATAAGATATCGTTTGGATAGAATTTAGTTGTTTAACTTCATATATGTGGTCAATTAATCATGACAGAGCCTATTTAAAAATATAAATTTAGAGAACCGGCAGGGGCGGGGAGTGACACGCATGTATCCCAATAAGGCAACCTATTTTCGGCATGGCCGTCCCAAAAGTCCCGTTGCGTCACATAGTCTGGAGCTCGTCAATATGAACTGCTCATTGGCTGAAGGGGAAAAACGATCATTGGTTGAAGGGGTTGTCAGTCAACGGTATTACTCCCGCCCAACTCCAGCCCACAGCGATTATTGCAGAAAGGCGTTTCAGACCAGACTCCTTACAGAAATCGAATTGAAATGAGATTTCCGGAGGGAGGGTTTACCAGGCTATGAAAACCCACCTCTTCAGGAAACACTACCCTTCCTCTTTGCCTGGCCTACTTGTTGTTAACTAGTTGTACGAATGCTTGTTTTATTGTTGAATTGTTTATTGGATCTTGTTTAGTCAATACAATTATTTGTTTTAGCTCCTGCTCATTTGATTTAGCTATTTTGTCTCATCTGTTTAAGGAAATAGGTAGCTGATATATTGCACTTTTACCTTAGCGCTAGGTATGCTCTTGGTTGCTTGTTATTGCAGAAAATGCACTTATAACCTCTGGTGATTAGTAGCTTTCGTTCCCTACCTTTGTTGATTGCACTTATTGTAAGTCTCTTTGGATAAAAGCGTCTGCTAAATGACTGTAATGTAATGTAATGTAATGTAATGTAATGTAATTTCATCCACTAGAAGGCAGGACAGGCCAACATTTTATACCAGGTCTGAGAGTAGATCAGTCTGCTGCAGGCCTCAAATGTCATCATTTTAGGGGCCACTTGACCTTTGGTGATGTAATTTTTTTGAGGGTACAAATGCCAAATGCCAGGTCAGGAAGGCCATCGAATAAAACAATGATTTTAAGTCCACAGAAATAATTTATCTAATTTAATTGAATATTACTCTTTTGTTGTAAATATACAGCACACCACGTGACACATTGTGAGCTTGTAGATTTGCTATTTTCAAGAGAAAAAATTACACATTTTTAAATATCTTAACAAATGGTAGGCTGCTATTATACTATTATACTGTTACTATTATAATACCGTAAGGGTCCATTTTGTTCTTAACTAGCAATCATTTTGCTGGGGAGACCCTCATGGACCCCTGGGGGTCCCGGACCAACTTTGGAGAGCGCTTATTTAGATAGCAGGTTGTATTATTATTATTATTACACTTATTGTTATTATTACCCTTATTATTATTAAGTGTGCCTACCATGTTAATGGTAGAGGCACACTTATTGAGATCCGCCGGATTTATTAATACATACTCTATCACGCACCAAAACTTTGCCGGAGTGTACAGGCCGCACGGTTTACACTACCGCAACAATATATACATCAAAACGTGCGGCCTGGTCGGGAATCGTGTGCTCGGAAACGATTTTCCGTCACGCGTTACCATGGCGACGTTATTAGCAAAAAACAGCGAAACTCCGCCCCTTTTGGCCGCACGTACCGCGCAAAACGCTTCTCCTCCCACACGGTTTACTCGTTAGTCGCAATGTATATATCAAAACGTGCGGGACGACCTTCCCACTTACCGCATTACTTTTTTCACCGTTTCGCGTTACCACGCCCACGTTATTAGCAAAAACATGTAGCCGCGCCCCCTTTCAGTCCCAAATTCAGACTCATTCTGACTTGACTTACTCTTCATCATCATCCTCCATTCACACCCATGTTAACCATCATCATCCTCACTCCCCCATTCACTCCCATGTTAACGGTTACGGGGAGGGGGGGAAACCACCCAGAGACTCTAGGGCTCCTGCTATAATCCATGTGGCAGCTGTAACCACCAATGAGCTTCGTGTGTTGAAGCTCCGCCCCCTCTGCCTTCCTATTGGCCGGGCTTTAAATGGACGTAACTTCTGTTTGCAGCATGGTACCGCCCCCAAACTTTGTCATGGACTTTATTTTTTTACGAACTTTTTTTTTTTCCAAAATTTTTTTTTTTTCGACAAATTTTTTTTTTTCTTAATTTTTTTCTCCGAACTTTTTTTTTTTGGATTTTTTTTTTTTTACACCAAAACACTTTTTGAAGGGTATGCAACTCGATGGTCCAACCCGGACTTGGACCTCTTCACTTCCGGTTTGAAAAGTGCCCAAAATGATCTGAAACTTCGCCTACCCCCCCTAAATGCGGGACTGCGAACAATTGTAGAATTGGCACTTTTTGCGTCAGACCTTCAGAAGTGGGCGAAACAAGCACTCAAACCATGTATTCACTTCCGGTTTCTGAACATTTCCCGAAATGCTCCCAAACTTTGCCTACCCCCCCTAAATGGGGGACTGCAAACAATAGTATAATGGGCACTTTTTGCGTCAGACCTTCAGAAGTGGGTGAAACAAGCACTCAAACCCATTTAAGTAATTGTTTATATATTTTTAAAAATTATTACATTTTTTTCAAATATTGTTTCAGATGCTAATTTTTACCTTAAATTTTTCAGTTTTTTAATTTTCCTTTTTTGACTTTCGGTTTATTTTTTATGAATTTTATAAACATTATTTTGCTGTTCTTTTCTTTACTTTTTTGGCCGCCCGAGGGGATCAAAATGCTACTCCTCCCACACGGTTGACACGGCCCCGCCAATGTATACATCAAAACGTGCGGGACGACCGGCCCACTTACCGCATTACTTTTTACACCGTTTCGCGGTACCACGGCGACAAAACCCCCAGCCAACGTAGGCACACTTAAATTTTCGTAGGAAATTTCTTTCTAGTTATCATTATCATCTTCATCATCATTATTATTGTTATGTCAGTAGGCATTATAAACACATTCATGAGACAATGCTCTCGTACAGTATATTTATAATCATGCAAGACATCTTATATCAATGTTTATAAAGTTTAGGTATTGGGCATATTGCTATTATACATGAATGCTATTCTCAGGTTGAATTATTATTCATTTTAACTCAACAGAAGTATACAGAATAACTGTTTGTACTAATTGGAGCAATGCCCGCTACACACCAAGAAAAGCTAAAAAAATAAAACAAGCAGAAGTAATGTAGGAGCAGCTTTTTTTTTTATATAAAAAATTGTGTTTGGTGTGCATAGAGATTACATTAAAGTAAAAGCAGATTCATGTTTTTGCTTTTCTTGGTGTGCATGGAGCATTGATCTCTCTTATCATGGAGCTTTGTTAACAACATGGACATGATAGAAGTACTCCAGCCCAGTGGTTCTCAACCAATGGTCCGGGGACCAACAGTGGTCCTTGAGGGGGTTCCAGGGGGTCCCCAGCCAATATAATAGTTAGGAACCAAATTGATCTTTATGTGTCTGTAACTCTGAGAGTGTACCAATGGAACCAAATGGACCCGTAAGGGTCCATTTGGATCCATTTGGTTCCATTTGGTTCCATTTGTACACTCTCCTGACCTGATTTGTACACTCTCCTGACCTGACGGACGGGTCTCCGCCAGGTCAGGTACAGTACGTTATTTTGACCTCCTGGTGGCGGTATAACAGGCCAATGTGAAAAGGATGGCATTTCTTCCTCGGCCAAGTGGGCGATATTTTGGTTTTAAACCCAATGCTGATATAACCTGACACCGTCAAATGGAAGAAGCTTGCGACACAATACCGCCCTCATCTGGCTAGTCAGGTTAATGCTGATAGGGAACCTGAGAATGTGAGGTTATCTGTAAACTGTGTCTGAGTAAGGTGCAAGCATCTGGAGGCAACACCTCTAATCTACAGACTCACCTGCTATCGAAACACAAGAGTGAGGCTGCAAGATTGGGTCTTGCTGGAAAATCTAGGCCAAAGATTCTCACACACACACACACACACTCACACTCACACTCACACTCACACTCACACACACACACACAGGTGGATAAGAGAAGGAAACTGGCAACAGTAAATAAGTCTGTTGGCGTTTTGCCTAAAGGACATTTGGAACCCAATACTTTCCTCAAATTTCCGCATTGTCATTTATTGTGCATAAATTATAGATACTCTTTGTTGAACCCTGTGTGTCATCCTAGCCCGCAGTAAGTGTGAAAAACATGACAGGAACACCTAAATAACTTAACAATAGAAGTACAAAAATGCAGTGGTGTAAAGTGACTAAGAACATTTACTCAAGTAGGCCTACTGTACAAGTACACTTTTTAGGTATTTCCAGTGTTCAATACTTTTACTTCTACTCCACTACAATTATTTGAAAACTTTAAATACTAGTTACTTAGATTTTGATTATTATTACAAAACATACATTAACAACTTCAGCTCTATATACAATAAAACATAAGAATAAAACAGGTAGTTAGTTGAAGCAGAACATATTTTAAAGCAAATATATATATATATATATATATATATATATATATATATATATATATATATATATATATATATATATATATATATTATAACAGTAATATATTAGGAGTAATATCCAAAAATGTGTTTTGCAAAAGTTGGCCTCATGGTGGCGCTATGACAGGCCGATCTGAAAAATGTGGGGCAGAGGTTCTGCTGTGGCATCCAGGGAGTGTGTGTGCACAGTTTCACAGCGACCGGGCCAACGGTGGCGGAGATTAGCTGGTCACAGACAGAAGGACGGAAGGACTCACGGACGGACAGACAGGGGGTAAAACATGCAGATGTGACTCGCCATGCCTTCGGCCTGGCGAAGACAAATATACTCCTCATTGACTTACATAGACCATATTCACACAGCGGCCATATTGGAATTTAACATTGAAAGTGCCGCCACTCGGGGTGGCTACTTTCATTGACTTCATAGAAACATGGCCGCCGTGTGAATATGGTCTATTACGCTGAAACAGCTCTCAAAGTCACTCTTTTAGCACATAAACGAACGCAAACAAAGCTGATTCAGAACCAGACCCGCCTTATGTTGCACTAAGCCTGTATTTGGTCAGACTCACAAATGGTGCATATCATGCATTACTCTCGCTATCTGCCTGTCTGTGTGCGAATGGAGACCTTGTGATGCCTGATTTAAGCAGTTACACCACAGTTACACTTGTTCAGAGATGGATGAAGACGTTTCTTTGGCAAATGTAGTTGTTTTTCTTGGCATCCAACCTCTACCAGTGTTCTATTATGTTTCTGTTTTCTTCCTCATGCCTTCATAATCATTCCTCTCAAAGAAGTAAGCTCACTTTGACTTACAGTATTTATCAGTGGCAGTTTCCTTTTCCACCAGTCATAACACCAGTTATTATGTTTGTTTATTTTATGGAGGTGTAGCACAAGCACTGACAACATGCATAACAATTGTATGAGGTCCAGTGGTTTATGAGGTTAGGACAGCTCTACATTGCCACGTCGTAAAAAGACAGTATTCAAGAATGGACATGAAAGAATCACAATAGTGGTGGTAATGAGAATTATTGTTTGATTATTTGAAATTATACAACTAAATAAATTTAGATTTAATTTATGAGACATTTTACATTATGTTAGTGCTAATTCCATACATGCATGAATGAATATTTTATTTTCGTGTCAGGACAATTGCTTGACCCATCATCCCACATGGGATTATCAGATACTGTACCTTAACCTACCAGTTAAACAAAACACAAAACATTCTAGTGTATTGTGTATTACCCAACCAGAAACTCATAATACAACCTGGATATAAACAACAGAGTATACATACATTCATTCAAAAATGAAGTGAAGGTTCATATATTGTAAGTCACCCTTTTCCTCCTATCCCACGCTTTAGAAAAATATTCTGAAAATGCAAAACATTTAATAAAAAAATGTTCAATTAAAGTAGCTCACTATCTATCAAATTTAAATCAGGGGTTTAAAAAATATTTCTCTCAAATCATGATACAAAGGACAATATAAAATACAATTTATTTCATTCTCCACCTCATTCAAATCACAATATTCACATTTTCTATCATCCTATGCTCTGTATCTTCCTGTTTTGATATGTAATGGCAGGATGCCACTACTTATCTGCACACAGAGTGACCTCTGACATTTGGACAAATTATGCAAAACATATTTTTCACATTATAATCTTAAATCCTAATCTTAATTTAAACAATATGTTCTTAATGTCGGCTTGTGCCAAATTTCTACTGGCCAAATGTGTACACATTTAGCCTGGATTCGTTTTTTAATCTCAATAAATCAATAATAAAATGTAAATATCAAGAAGCTGGTTATTTTTGTTCTCATGTCAATATGTGTCAGGTATTATTATTTTTCCATTGTGGAAGGGTTCCTAAGCTGTGTCAGATATTTCATTTTCAAAAATCCAGACTCTATATATAATTTCCACAACTCAAGATCATTCAATCAATCACAACAATCTCTTATGTTGTCTGATTCTTATGAGAACAGTTACAGATAAAATACAAGGTGTAAAATGGATAGAAGGAGCAGGGGAAATAGATATCTTCCACTGATCACATTGCTGGGGCTGTATACAAATCCTGGCTGGTTGCTGGTGATGTGTTCTTCGATCCAAGTCTGGTATCGGGACACTCCGGCAAAACCATCAGGATTGTTACGTATGACACAACCTTCTATCCGTGTGAAGCTAGTAACTCCAACCTGAATCCAGCGTTCTCCCCGTTTAACCACCATTGGGCCTCCTGAATCTCCCTGTGCAAAAGATGGATACAAAATGGATCTTTGCTCTATCACTAAATATTAAAATATGCTTCAATTGAAACTTTATCAGCTTGATCAAAGATTAGTCAGTAACTTGCCAGATTTGCGATACAACAGGGAGCTTAGCAAAGGCAAAGGAGCTCTAGGGGGTGCTCAGGGGGTCGGCGACCCCTTAGTTCTGCCACAATAGAGGGCTCGCGCGTGCTCCACATGCATGACACAGCTCCACATGCACGCGCGAGCACACACCAGCCGCCCGCGAGCCGTCAATCATTAACACAACAACGCACCGTCAGGGGCGAGCCGTCTTTAACACCTTAAACAATGGCCTCAACCTGGCTGCTTTGCATAACATTAGGCTACTCGAGAAAAGCCATGAAGTGTGAAAGGGTTAATCGCTTAGCAGAGGACACAAGAGCTAGTAGCCTACCAGACAGACTCTCACGAAGTTATCCCTGTCTAGCTCTGGTCCATAGCGTTAGAAGGAGTTCTCCTTAACACTATCGTACTTTCGATTCTTTCCCCTCGCACCGCGGTAGCGCAGCCTCTCGTCTGTAGTAAAAATAAAAAAATACACTTTTGGTACTCACCAAAACAAAGACGGTTTAATGGAGTTGAAAGCCTATTCTACTAAGTGGGAACACTCTGAGCCCCCACCTCACGTCCAGTGTTGGGATAGTTACTAAAACATAGTAATATGTTACTTATTACATATTACTTGTTTAAAAAGTAATGTAGTTACTTTACTTATTACTCCCTGCCAAAAGTACTTAGTTACTTATTACTTTAGTTACTTTTTTTTTCTCGCCCCCAGTAATTGCATCCTTTCTCCCCAAAAGTCTGACTGATTGTAAAATCCTCATTGTACACTCATTTGAATTATATTAACACTAAGACTTTTACTGTGTATGAATTCATAACTTACGGACTAAATGAAAACCATTTGACGACTATGAATTGAATACTAAGGACCTCAATGGAAACAAGTATTTTAAATGTATTTAATGTACTTTGCCTAATAAAATATTCAAATTCAAACACCTGGGCTCAGACAGATAATGACTCATCATGAGACACAATCTTTGAACAACTTATGTTGTTTATTAAAGCTCCAAACATAAACTAAACAAACATAAATAAATGATGCACTGCATAATTTGCAGCGGACTATAGACCCCTTAACAGACGACGTCATACTGGCTGCGTGCAGCCAGTATGCGCGCAACGAAACCCATTATATCAGGTCTCGTTAGGACGCGTCTCACTAGCCAACACACACAAGAGGGGGTTGGGGTGTGCTGAAACCAGTGCACCCCGAAACAGGTTGGGAATTGATTGCGTGAAACAATCACCTGTGCGTCCAGGCTCAATGTTAGTAAACAAATAATTGGTCTATAATGTTCTTCAAATGTTTTGTCCGGACAAAATCAAAATAATTGCCATATTTCCAAGTAGTAAATGAAACGCGCGGTTCCTCTGTGTCCTGTGTTTTACGTCTCGCATTCTGTGTATGTGAGTCTCACACTAACCCTAACCAGTGTTGCCAGATTAAGAGAGAGAAATAAGCGACCAGGTCTATGAAAACAAGCGACTAATAGACAGGCCACAGTGACCTATATGTGTGTGTGTGTGTGTATGTATGTATGTATGTATGTATGTATGTATGTATATATATATATATATATATATATATATATATATATATATATATATATATATATATATATATATATATATATATACACACATGCCACAGTCAGTGACCTATATATATATATATATATATATATATATATATATATATATATATATATATATATATATATATATATATATATATATATATATATAAATAAATAAAATAGCCGATCTACAAGCTTACGGCGTGTCTTCATCGGCTTATAATAAGCAGACATGGCAACACTGTTTGATCCGGTTTAAGGCCCGCCCTTCCGCAGCTGATAATAATTCACACAGACAAGTGCGCAACGTTTCCGTATCCGCTCTAGACCGGATCAGCAAGCAGCCTGCATAGCAACTCTATCCCAACCAGTCTACCATTATATCAATGGACCAAAAACAACACAGGATCAAATAAACACACTCAAAGCCAGAGTACCACCGAGGCTCATGAAAAAAAGTAATAAGTTACTTTTTGAAAAAACGTAAAGGTAATATTATTACTCAAAACGTGAAAGTAATTAGTTACGTTACTAGTTACTGGGAAAAGGTAATAATATTACTTTAAGTTACATATTACTTTAGTTACTTCCCAACACTGCTCACGTCTCAAATACACTTTTTGTCCAGAAAAGAAAATATTTCAACGTAAGGAAGAATCTGGTCTATAGACCATATTCACACGGCGGCCATATTGGAATTTAACATTGAAAGTGCCACCCTGTTGCCGTGGAAACCGGGGTGGCACTTCATTGACTTAATAGCAACATGGCCGCCGTGTGAATATGGTCTATAGGAAAATTCCGTTGACCAGATCTGTAGAGGGCACTGTGGAGTAACCAAAACATTTTAATTCCGGTGAAATATTTTCTTTTCTGGCCAAAAAGTGTATTATAGACGTGAGGTGGGATCTCACACTGTTCCCATTTAGTAGAATAGGCTTTCAACTCCATAAAACCGTCTTGTTTTGGTGAGTAGCAAAAGGGCATTTTTTAATTTTTACTTGTTTTAAAAACAACTGTTTTGAAAGCAATATAAGTCTTAAAAAAAAGTAATTCAAGTAAAGACAAGTTGACTGATTATTTTATTTTATATAAAACTAAAAGGAAAATAAAATAATTCATTCATTCAAACAAAGATAAAAACAACAAATTAACAATGCAACAAAATAATAAGAAATATAATTACATTAAAATCACATGTTGAATACAATATTTCAACTAGCACTGAGCTGATCGGCTATGTGCACATGCGTGCGCGTGCACGTGATGTCATAAAATAGAGCCCCCCTCGTTCAAAAATCCACAGCTCACCACTGCTGCCGGGTTGCCAGATCACGTGCGCATATCCCCCCACGTGTGTGGTCTAGCTGAGTAATAATTTAAGTAAGAAATTGTGAAAACAAATTCACAATTTCACTAAAACTCAACTGATGACCTTGAGTGTAAAGATGGCACCTTAAATTTGTTCAAATCACTTCACCTGAAACCCACTTATGTTTTCTTGTAGACACTTTTGCAACTGTACTGTCTACAACGTCACTGTAGATGCTGATGGTACTATTTATTTGTTGTATTATACTGTTCTACAACTTCACTGACACAGCTATTTACAATTGTATCTAGCCTGGCATGGCCAGACTAATATCACTGCATACCAGTGTTCTATCTTTAAACCAATCCAGTGACTTTGATTGGTGCAGAGCTGTGCATGGATCCAATTGTAAAAACTATAATTTATTTATTTCACTCCAGATAGTCTACATATTAAATTTAAAATTACTCTTAACCATTACATTCAATTAATTATTTCAATGGACTCAAATATTGTTTTATTGAATTGCCTTCCTGCCCTGGCAGTTGGCCTTTGTGCCCTCAAGAAATGGACAACACCAAAGGCCTTCTGTCACAAATAACTCCTGAAACTTTCTTCCACTGTGCCTGCACTCTCCTCACTTCTCTTCTATACTCCTGAATACTTGGATAGTTAACCCCAGGTATTTAAACTACAGACTCTGATCTCTTTCAGGCTAGCAGCTCCTACATAAAATGTAGTCCACCTGTGTGCTCATACCTCCACTCGTCACCCTGTGTTCCTCCCTCTTCTTGAAATAGGTGTTCCCCGCATCCACTTCCATGCTTTTCTCAAAGTCCACCACCATCTGTCCTGAATTTCTCTCCTTAACACCATATCTACCCATCACCTCCTCATCCCCTCTGCCCCCCTCCCCCACATGCCCATTGAGGTATATGCTCCAATCATCACTCTCCCCCCTTGCATCTCCTCTACCACTTCAACTCCAGAACTCTTCTAGATGTTTTTGATTGCCCACCCTTTTTCGATCGCACTCGTGGGGTATATGCACTGATGACATTTATCATCCAGTTAATATGTCCAGTTTCATGCTCATCACTCTGTCTGGCCTTCTCTTCACCTCCCAAAGGCTGTTTATATACTCTTCCTTTAGGATTATACCTACAGATAAAATATCCTCTTATGTTTATAACTGCTTTGGAAATACAAGTGATGCATAGTTTACATTTCTCTCCTTTCATTCTTGTAAACCGTTGATCGTTCATTCACTATGAGACCAATAACCCACACACTGTAAGAGCTGTACTGCTTTATTGAAGTTGTTACAGCATTTGTGGCAACCAATGCTCTGCACCTTCCTTGCCATAAAGGGAAAGGGGTTCCCAAGTGAAATATCAGTGACATTTATGAAACAAAATTCAGAAGTAGATCAATATTACATCAAGCATATCATGAATATTAGGTAGGAGTACAAATAGGAATGGAGGAGGGGGAGTAAAGCAGGGGGAGAAGAAAAAAAAAAGAAACAGAGAATTGTTTGTATTAGAAATTGATTTGGATAGTCATCTTAGAATTCTCCATGTTGGACTCAAGGTTGAGGTTTAGTTCATTCTTGGTCCATTTGGCAACTCCTTTATCGCCTGACCGGTAAACATGGCAGTAAAGCTCAGAGAATATTTGAAATTCACCAGGTGCATTCTTCTTCTTGAATAGAACCGTGCCACCATAGCCATGTGGAGCGTCTCCAGCATTCTTAATAACGAGCTTGCCGGCCTTTTTTTCCACTACTATGGCATTGTCCAGTGTGGGAGTTTCGTCCAGACTGGTTGGGTAGTTAATGACGACTACGGCGTTGCCCATTCTACAAAAAAGAATGACATATGTATATATATGACATACGTGGGCCGACTTGCTTATGTTAGTAAATAAGCAAGTAACTTTAGAGAACCAATGGTTCCAGAGCCAAGCATACATGGGCAACATACAAGAAAAACGACCCCCCCCCCAGAATTAATTGAATTGAATTCCAAATATCGACAATTAGTATTTACAATTTGAGTCCATACTTGATCAAATGTTTATTGTCTCCGCCAGGCCGAAAGGCATGGCGAGAGAGTATGTTTTACCCTCCGTCCGTCCGTCCGTCCGTCTGTCTGTCCGTCTGTCTGTGGACAGCTAATCTCTGGCACCGTTGGCTTGATCGTGGCGAAACTGTGCACACACACTCCCTGGATGCCAATTCATACCCTCTGCCCCAAAATTTTCACATGGGCTTGTTATAGCGCCACCAGGAGGCCGCTTTTGGCAAAACACCTTTTTTTTACAGTACTCCTACAGAATTTTTCCAAACGTCACGCAAATCGGTACACAGTATCTCTATAGTCATTAAACGAAACGGGTATTTCAGATTTCTCATATTCCATCCTGATTGGCTAAAAATGTCTTCCAAAGTTTGCAGGAGTGCTCCGTTTTGAACGAAATGCCTCAAATCATGAACACAGCATGCAATTTCCGTGAAATGTTGCACGCTCATTCCCATTAGGCCGAGGAAGAACTATCATTTGAAAATTTTCAAATCAACCTCATGGTGGCGCTATAACAGGCCGATTTGTGTTTTTACCTATAATTGCACCGATCTGTGTAAAACTTTGTATGCACACTCCCTAGAGGTCAAGGAAGAACCCTGCATTTTTCACATCTGCCTTTTATAGCGCCACCAGGAGGCCGACTTATGTAAAACACATTATTTTATACTACTCCTTCCAATTTAATCGAAATTTCACTGAAATCGGTACACATGATCTCTATAGTCATGTGATCACGACGGATGTGTTTGATTTTACATATTCCTTACTGATTTGCTAAGATTGACATCTAAAGTTTGCATTATTGGCTTGTTTTGAACAAAATTCCGCAAATCATGAACTCACCGTCCAATTGTGCTCAAACGTTGCACGCACATTCACACTATGTTGAGGAACAAATGCCACCCTTTTAACATTGGCCTGTTATAGCGCCACCAACAGGTCTAATTTAGCGAAAAACATGTTTTTAACAAAATGCCTCAAATCATGAATGCAGTCAGAGGCCGATTGTCGTGCAAGGCCTAAGAAGAAATGGCACCCTTTTCACGTTGGCCTATTATAGCGCCACCAGGAGGCCACAATAGTCTACCTGACCTGGCGGAGACCTGTGCTCCGAGGAGCACTTTTTCTAGTTATAATTGTAAAACTGTCTGCCTTGAGTCCAAATTTAACATAACAAATAGTGGTGTCTCATCAGTGACCTGTGAAGTGGTGCATAAGACAAGATATAAAGTAGTAAGTTGAATGCATGGCGATGGATTGTTTGATATCAGTGATATTTTCATTGTAACATCAGAGTACACCAGAGTGACATACAGCTGTACAGAAGAAAAAAAAGAGTCATCATTTTGTGTCTACCAAATTCATGCATTTGTAAATATAATTCAGCACTGTTGAATTGAAAGTTTTGGCCCTTCGCTCACATAATCAAAGTCAGTATGGCCCTCTGGATCAAGATGATACCCACCAGTGATCTAAAGTGAAGGAATGTGCTTATACTATTCAGATTATGTTTTATTATAAACCTCGAAAATTTGCGAGTTTAATAGGAATATTAACCAGTGGTTAATATTCCTATTAAACTCGCAAATTTGCGAATAACCACCCTCACTCCACTCCTAAAATTTCTCTTCCCCCAGTGACCCCACCTACCCCATCAACATTAATTGATGTATTGTAAATATTGTTCCGCAGATTGATTAAACAACAAAGGTGAGGTAGCAATCCTTTCATTATTATTATTATTATTATTATTATTATTATTATTATTATTACTTTTTAAACATGTAAGGCTAAATATCAGTGGTCGAAAAGTACTCAAATTCTTTACTTAAAGGACGACTTCACCCCTTTTCAACATATCTTCATATAATAGGTCCTCACTAATGCTCATGATAAAATGGTAAAATTTTTGTCTCCGCCAGGCCGAAGGCATGGCGAGAGAGTATGTTTTACCCTCCGTCCGTCCGTCCGTCTGTCTGTCCGTCTGTCCGTCTGTCCGTCCGTCTGTGGACAGCTAATCTCTGCCACCGTTGGCTTGATTGCAGCCAAACTGTGCACACACACTCCCTGGATGCCAATTCAGACCCTCTGCCCCAAAATTTTCACATGGGCTTGTTATAGCGCCACCAGGAGGCCGCTTTTGCCAAAACACATTTTATTTTATTAAATCGGTACACAGTATCTCTATAGTCATTAAACCAAACGACTTTTTCAGATTTCTCATATTCCATCTGGATTGGCTAAAAATGGCTTCCAAAGTTTGCAGGACTGCTCCGTTTTGAACAAAATGCCTCAAATCATGAACACAGCATGCAATTTCCGTGAAATTTTGCACGCACATTCTCACTAGGCCGAGGAAGAACTGCCACTTGAGAATTTTCAAATCAGCCTCATGGTGGTGCTACAACAGGCTGCTTTGTGTTTTCACCTATAACTGCACCGATCTGTGTAAAACTTTGTATGTGCACTCCCTAGAGGCCAAGGAAAAACCTTTGCCCTGCATTTTTCACATCTGCCTTTTATAGCGCCACCAGGAGGCCAACTTATATCAAACACATTTTTGGATATTACTCCTTCAGATTTTATGCACATTTCATACAAATCGGTAGACATGATCTCTATAGTCATGTGCTCAAGACGGATCAGTTAGATTTTTCATATTCCATTCTCATTGACTAAGATTGACATCTAAAGTTTGCAGGAGTGGCCCGTTTTGAACAAAATGTTGCAAATCATCAAAACAGCATCCGATTGCTGTGAAACTTTGCACGCACATTTGCACTACGTTGAGGGCACGAATGCCACCCTTTCAACATTGCCATATTATAGCGCCACCAGCAGGCTGATTTTGGCAAAACTATATTTTATACTTGCGGTGAAACTTTGCACGCACATTTGCACTACGTTGAGGGCACAAATGCCACCCTTTCAACATTGCCCTATTATAGCGCCACCAGGAGGCCGATTTTCGCAAAACCACACACACACACACACATTACACTTCCTCACCTGGCGGAGACTTGTGCTCCGAGGAGCACTTTCTCTAGTTTTCTAATCAGTCTGTGTCTCAGAGGAGGGCTGTAGACAGTTCAGAAACCCGTCTACCAGTGACATCATCGATGGGGAATCCAAGCTAATAGAAACTGCAGGCTTTGTATTCCTGGAAAGTTGCAATGCAATAATAGATCCCATTGTTCTCGCCTTAATAAAAATCGGAATAATTTTTTTTAAATCTTTTTGGGGAAAAAAATCCTGCCTAACGATGATGTCACTGGTAGACAGGTTTCTGGACTGTCCACAGCCCTCCTATGAGACACAGACCAAGTAGAAAAAAATTGTATCATTTTATCATGAGCATTAGTGAGGACCTATTATATGAAGATATGTTGAAAAGTGGTGAAGTCGTCCTTTAAGTAAAAGCACCAATACTGCCATATAGAAATACTCTGTTAGGGCACGGTCCCACTGCACTTTTATTTTACCTCTGGAGCAGAATCTGCCAATGCTTTGTCAATGCAAATGCATGGATTCTTGGAAAAAATGCTTAAGACCATGAATCCACGCATTTGCATTGACAAAGCATTGGCAGATTGCGCCCCAGAGGAGTAAAATAAAAGTGCGATGGGACCGCGCCCTTACACGTAAAAGTCCAGAATTAAAAATGTACTTGAGTAAAAGTACAAAAGTATTGGCATCAAAATGTACTTAAAGCACAAAAAGTAAAAGTACTAAAATATTTGAAAATAGCAGATATACAAGCTCACAACGTGTCGCGATGCAACACATTGTGAGTTGTAGATCGGCTATTTTCAAATAGCCTATGTATAAAATAGGGCTTAAGTGGTTAATGTAAGTTTCATAACATCATAATTTATATCTGAAAAATAACTAGTAATTACATTTTTCAAATAATTGTAGTTGAGTAAAAGTACATTTTTTGCCTCTGAGATGTAGTGGAGTAGAGGTAAACATTTTTGTAAAGTACAATTACCCCAAAATTGTACTTAAGTACAGTACTTAAGTAAATGAATGATTCAGAATGAGAAAGCTTACCTGTCAATGCTTCTGAGTTGGAACTAAGTTTGAGAAGAAGTAGTTGAACAGGAGTTGAAGTCTTGACAACCAAAATGTTGCTGAAGGTGTGCACAGAGTTGATGGGTATTGGTTCTCTAACTCATCCAATCAGCGCGAGGGGGAGGCGGGTTAATGTACATTTTGACATCCAATCAGTGAGTTGGGGAGGCTGGTTCATTGACATTTGTTTGTGTGCGTGTGTGTGTGTGTGTGTGTGTGTGTGTGTGTGTGTGTGTGTGTGTGTGTGTGTGTGTGTGTGTGTGTGTGTGTGTGTGTGTGTGTGTGTGTGTGTGTGTGTGTGTGTGTGTGTGTGTGTGTGTGTTGGAGCTAATCTCGCAAACCGCTGGAGTGATTTTCCTGAACTGATTTTGCAGTGCCAGTAGTTTCACTTTGGTTACTTCGACATCACCCTCCAGCCCCCAGGGCCAGTGATTTTTAATCTAGTCTTAAGTATACAGAGTGTGTCTGCTTCACGGACCGAAACTGGGACAAGGTTCCACAGCTGAGGTGCCTGAAACTTAAATGCTCTGCCTGCTGTTCTAACCTTAGATATTTTTGGAACTTCAAAAATAAAGTTGTGTTGACATTAAACACAGTAAAATTCTATAAAATCAAATGAAACAAAAGAGTCACCAATGGATGGACTGTGTAACTGCAAGAATTGACATGAGGACATAGCCTTTTACTGGGTGAATAGAAAGATTGAGTTGATCAATGCTTCAAGCCACAGCGACGATAGATCTATTTGGTTATTCCCTCTATTGGTGACCAGTTTGAAAAAGTGTCGGATGCACACAGGGGTGTCAATTGGTATGGCAAGGTATTGCAGGTGCCATAACTTGGCTCCAGAAAAGAAAAACAAATATACATATGTATTTTTATTTTTTATTTTTTATTTTATCATGAATAGTAGACTAATGCAGGTGTAAGACCATTGTGTTTGTATTGTGTTATAGGTATATTGCATAGTTTTCTATGCATTTCGGCGTTTTTTTGGGGGTTCGACCCCCCAAATAATTTTTGCTGAACTAACGCCACTGGATGCACCCCCATGTTGCACCGCCATACTGGAGCCAGTGTCACTTGTGCTATTTGATGTTCATCATGTGCCACTAAAAATGTAGTCATGTAGCTTTACATAACCTCTCCCTTGGTTTCGACGTGTTGGAGATGATCATACCTGTGGTTTATGATGAGGAAGGAGGAAACTGGCACTGAAAAATAAGTCACAAGGGAATGAATGGTGAAGGCATGAGGAAGAAAAACACAAAATAACACAGCAGTGTGTGTGTGTGTGTGTGTGTGTGTGTGTGTGTGTGTGTGTGTGTGTGTGTGTGTGTGTGTGTGTGTGTGTGTGTGTGTGTGTGTGTGTGTGTGTGTGTGTGTGTGTGTGTGTGTGTGTGTGTGTGGTTTGAAGGTCCCCGGTTCAAACCCCATTCAATGCAGGTTACATTTAAATTGCATTGTACAAAACATGACCCTGTTAATTCAGACATGTGCAATTTTTAAAAAATAACATGAAATGCTTTTTTGAGAATAGTTGTTTTTTATGTATGACATACTTTCTTGTGAGAATAGCCGATCTACAATCTCACAACATTTCAGATAGCAACGCGTTGTGACCTTGTAGATTGATTATTTTCACTAGTTTCCATTCCGAGGAGACAAAAAAAATCTTTATTGGTAAATGTTTTGTGAACCAGTGATCTAGAATAGTTAGCGAAACAGAGGCTTGGTTCATAGCGGTAAAACGTATAGATATCAACATACACTATCAGGGAGGCCATAAGAGAGGCAGCCTGTGAATCCATAGGTCGCTGGTTCGATCCCTGTCCCCAACAATGTGTTGAGGTGATCATCATTTGGAATTCTTAGTTTTACAAATAGTGTTTCTTGAGGTTAGGTCGTTGTTTTACTGAGGTTAAGGTTAGTGAGGGGGGTGTAGAAAAGAGTCATCTAGTCAGCAACCTTCCCCCTATTCCCATGGATTGGCTCCACCCCTCTCACCTGCTCTCACTCATCACCAATCACACCTGTCTTCATTAGTGGCCTGGTGGCTTTTTCTTTGAAATAATGTGTAGTTTTTCAAATATTTAACTTTAAGCGCCCAATGCCACGTTATTGGCCATGGCCATTTAAAGAGTAGCAACATTAACAAACACATGAGCCTATACCTGTAACAATGCTCTATACAACAGGGAACCAGATTACTCATATGCTGTGTTGCTTCTGCCAGGACTCGATTCTATGACCTTGCGGTTGAGAGTTAAGAGCTTTTCCAACTGAGCTACCCAGACACAAGGAATAATATACATTCACATTGTATGAAAGTGCAACTTTTACACTACATAATTTTTTTGTACATCACTGTCGTATTTAATCAAAAAATCTAAGCTGTGTAATTTATACATTTTGAGTTAAGACCATTAATACCAACCCATGTCCCTCTGCACTCTAGCAATAAGTGCGCCTGGTGTTACCTAGCCTGTCAGTCATTGGCTCCTCAATGGTGCTGAAAAGTAACTATGTACATTTACTCAAGTACCAATACAAATGCTTACAATGCACAGTACAATTTTGAGGTACTTTTACTTTACTTTCCTTTTTTGTCACTTCTACTCTACTACAATTACAGCATATGACAGCTTTAGTTACTTGTTACTATGCAGATTTAATTATTAATACAACACCTACAGTAATCTCTCAATAACAGATTCTGCTCTCCTCTTGAATCTGTCGGGGGGGGGTTCGTCATATCGCGTACGCACTGGCCTACAAGTGGGCGTACCTTCAGATCAGGAAGCAGGCCACGCTTTACCCAATCAACTGTAGTGGGCGGGATTTACGTGTGTACCGATCCTTCCCCACTAGAAACAAACCGAAACTAATTTAACAATAGTGTCCGCGGAGCAGACAAAACCACGGAAAGATATTCACATTTTAACTTGCTCTTTCATCATAGAAACAAGTTATAACCAAAACGATCCATGTTCTCTGGGAGAAGTGGTGCTAGTGTTCCGTGTAGAAATATTGTTAGTGGGAATGAAAACATAGTCGCACCACCGGAAGTGAAAGGCTGAAGGCAGACCAAAACCCCGGTTTCCTTGCGCACCTGTGCTCTATTTTGCTCCCCCCAGAGCTACTGTAAGTAGAGCTACTGTGTAGTAGAAAACAACAGAGGGCGCTGTTTTTCCTTTTTTATTTGGCGATGGGTTCCCAGATTGCACCTACAGTAACCACATACAGCCGATCTACAATGTGACGCGTTATGAGCTTGTATATATACAAGGGAACCAGGAGACCTGGTACTGCCAGACCCCTAGTGGTTGAAATCTGAATGGCCGGGCTTCGCATGACGTGTGTCCCTTCTATGTCCCTTCTATGACGAAAGGGGAACAGACTTTTTTGGCTGGGGCCGGGGGACAAAGTGAACATGCCCATGTATGGAGAAAACAGATACAAAGCCTCATGTAAGCCCGACCACTTGGGTCTGGCAATAATAAGCAATCCATGCTGTATGATAACTTACCACACATGAAGTTTAATTATGTCCATCCAATGGCTCAGTCAGTACACTGTCTACCTGCCAGTCTGTAGGTCCCTGGTTCACAACCCAATTTAACCAGTCCTAATATAATTTACTGAACAAAAATCATGACTTTGTTAATTAATGCATGTTCACTTTTTAAAGACAAGATGAAATGGCATTTTGACAGTATTTGTTTGTCAATTTTCTGACATATGTTCTTGTAGAAAAGAGTCATCCTAGTGTGCAACACTCCCCTTGGCCTATTCCCATGGATTGGATCCACCCACCTCACCTGCTGTCACTCCCTCTCAATCCATAATCACACCTGCCCTCACTCACGCCTCATTAGTGTCTGTCTGTCTGTCTGTCTGTCTGTCTGTCTGTCTGTCTGTCTGTCTGTCTGTCTGTGTGTCTCTCTCTCTCTCTCTCTCTCTCTCTCTCTCTCTCTCTCTCTCTCTCTGCCTCTCTCTCTCTCTCTCTCTCTCTCTCTCTCTCTCTCTCCCTCTCTCTCTCTCTGCCTCTCTCTCTCTCTCTCTCTCTCTCCCTCCCTCTCTCCCTCAATTCAATTCAATTCAATTCAATTTTATTAAAGTGTCAAATCACAACAAGTTGTCTCAAGACACTTTACATGTAGAGAAGAGAGACCCGACAATCCCACCCTTGCGACAGTGGCAACGAAAAACTCCCTCTTAACTGGAAGAAACGTCAGGCAGACCCTAGGCTCTAGGGTGGCGGCCTTCTGCCTCGACCGGAGGCAGGAAGCCTTCGGGGGAAAGAGGAGAGAGAGAGAGGGAGACAGACAGAGGAGAGACAGAAAGAGATACAGAGACAGAGGAGAGACAGAAAGAGATACAGTGCAAGTAGTAACAGTAACAATAGTAGCACATATAATAGTGTAAGATATATATGATAGTATAATATAGTACAGCAATAATGCGTATGTAGTATATAATGGTATAATATAAGAATGTTAAGATAATATACAGTATATAATAGTATAGTGGTATATAGTGTAGTGTAGTAGAAATCCACGGTCGTGCTCCATGGAGAGGCCCGGTCCGCAGTCACAGTCTTGAGCCGCAGCTGGGGGTCCGTAGTGACAGTCCATAGACCTGCGACGTGGGAAATAAAAGAAACTCCGCGGAGCGGGTCCCCGGTTGTAGAATTAGTGGCCGGCCTTACTAGAGCGTGAATCCGTACAGGGTTAATTACGATTGTACCATTGTACCATTGGGACACAAACCCACACAACCAAAGGGAGGACGAGAAGAGAGAGGATGAGAGGAGAAGGGGGGGGGGGCAGGGGGGGGAGAGAGGATAACTATAGGGTGACTGAGTCTATACACTTCGGCTATAGGCTTTATCATAGAGAAAGCTTTTTAGTCTAGTCTTAAATATACAGAGTGTGTCTGCTTCACGGACTGAGACTTTGAGAAGGTTCCACAGCTGAGGTGCCTGAAACTTAAATGCTCTGCCTCCTGTTCTAACTTTTTTGGGGTTTCCGGGAGCCGTAAGCATTTTTTCATACTGTGGGCGCAGTGGTGTTCTGGCTGGTTTATAGGGCTCGATGAGTTCTTTGAGATATACTGGTTTCTGTCCATTGAGAGCCTTGTATGTGAGGAGGAGAACTTTAAACTCTATTCTGTATTTAACCGGGAGCCAGTGCAAAGAGGCCAATGAAGGAGTGATATGATCTCTTCTTCTGGTTCCTGTCAGTATGCGCGCAGCGGCATTCTGGACTAGCTGCAGGCTATTTAGGGACTTACTTGGGCAGCCTGATAGTAAAGCGTTGCAATAGTCCAGCCTAGAAGTAACAAATGCGTGGACAAGTTTTTCTGCATCATTTTGGGACAGAATGTGCCTAACTTTTGCAATATTACGCAGGTGAAAAAATGCATTTCTTGAAATGTGTTTTATGTGGGACTGAAAGGATATATCTTGGTCAAACGTGACTCCCAGATTCTTTACAGTGGCCCTGGAGGTCAAGGTAATACCATCTAGGGTAAAATTCTCATCGGCTAATTTATCTCTGAGGTGCTTAGGGCCAAGTATAATCTCTCAAGAACAGATTCTGCCCTGCGGTGGAATCTGTCGGAGAGGTTCGTCATAACGTGTGCGCATTGGCTACAAGTGGGCGTGCCTTCAGATCAGGAAGTAGGCCGCGCTTTACCCAATCAAATGTAGTGGGCGGGATTCACGTGTCCATCCACCCTTCCCCCCTCGAAACTAGCCGAAACTAATTTAACAATAGCGTCCTCGGAGCGGACAAAACCACGGAAAGATATTCACATTTTAAATTACTCTTTCATAATAGAAACAAGTGGGCTTATAACCAAAACCATCCATGTTCTCTGGGAGAAGTGGTGTTAGTGTTCCGTGTAGAAATATTGTTAGTGGGAATGAAAACGTAGTCGCACCAACCGGAAGTGATGCGCTGAAGGCAGACATGAAACCGGGGTTTCCCTGCGCACTGGCTTCCCATTTGCCTCCCTCCAGACCCCACAGATTAAATCACAAACAGCAGAGGTCGCTGTTTTTCATTTTCTGTGGGGTCTGGCTACGCGAGACTAGGCCAAGTACAATAACTTCAGTTTTGTCCGAGTTGAGGAGTAGGTAATTACGGGTCATCCAACTCTTGATGTCTATAAGACATGCTTGAAGTTTAGCCAGTTGATCTGTTTCATCTGGCTTCATTGATAGATATAATTGTGTATCATCTGCATAACAGTGGAAATGTATAGAGTGTTTCCTAATTATCTCACCTAAAGGAAGCATATATAGAGTAAATAGTATTGGTCCAAGTACAGAGCCTTGTGGGACTCCGTATTTAACCTTTTCGCGTAGTGAAGGTGTATCGTTAACGTTTACAAATTGAAATCTGTCAGACAGATAGGACTCATATCAGTTCAATGCAGCACCCTTAATGCCAACCAGATGCTCAAGTCTCTGCAACAAAATATGGTGATCAATAGTATCAAATGCAGCACTGAGGTCCAACAGAACCAGTACAGAGAGAAGGTTATTATCGGATGCAATCAGGAGGTAATTTGTGACCTTCACCAATGCCGTCTCAGTGCTATGGTGTGCTCTGAATCCTGACTGAAAAGCTTCAAATAGCTTGTTGTTATGTAAAAAGTCACATAACTGCTTGGCGACTGCTTTCTCAAGGATTTTAGAGAGAAATGGGAGGTTCGATATAGGTCTATAGTTAGCCAAAATGCCTGAGTCGAGAGTAGGCTTCTTGAGGAGGGGTTTGATGACAGCTACCTTAAAGGACTGTGGTACGTAGCCCGTCACCAGAGACATATTGATCATATCGAGTAGGGATGCACCAACCGGGGTCAGGACCTCTTTAAGCAATCTAGTTGGGACTGGATCCAAGAGACAGGTCGTTGGTTTGGAAGATGTGATAATTAAAGTGAATTCGGAGAGCTCGACCGGGGAGAAACTGTCCAAATATACACTGTGTCGTACAGCCACTTCTGAGGATATTACATCGGAGGGCGGTCCGGTAGGGGCTGAGAGTAGTAGGTTATCAATACTATCTCTGATAGTATTGATTTTACCATTGAAAAAAATCATGAAATCATTTCTGCTAAGGGATATAGGAATACGCGGATCAGTAGAGTCATGACTTTTTGTCAATTTGGCTAGAGTGTCAAAAAGGAACCTATGGTTGTTTTTGTTTTCCTCTATTAAAGAAGAATAATAGGTGGCTCTGGCATTGCAGAGAGCCTTCCTATATATTTTAAGGCTGTTCTGCCAGGCTATACAGGATTCTTTCTGTTTGGTTGAACGCCATATCCTTTCAAGCTTACGTGACGTTCGCTTGAGATTTTTAGTTCCAGAGTTATACCATGGGGCTAGCGTCTGTTGCTTTATTACCCTCTCTCTCTCCCTCTCTTTCTCTCTCTCTCTCTCTGCCTCTCTCTCTTTCTCTCTCTCTCTCTCGCTCTTAATTATTCTTCTGCCCCTAAACACATAAATGCATATTCATATTTTTGTGAAACTTTGTAGTATTGTTTCACAAAAATCATTTGGGCAATTGGCGTTTGAGAGTCAAAGAGCTTTTCCATTATATAATAATTCCAGATCTGCTCCTGTTGTCCATTCTGCAGACCCCTTGCAGCGGCATAATGGGAGAGTGTGTAAGAGTGAAAATCGCCTATTTTAACAAATGCAAAGTCTGTTTTTTTTTCTCCTAGTACTCATTGTGGAGTCTCATGATACTCAAACATGCACTGAATGTCCCTCATGAGCTAACGCTAATGCAGATCGACATGACGCTGGTTGCTTGTTTCTCTCACAGGCGCCAGGTTCTGTGAGAGAAACAAGCAACCAGCGTGTGACAGTGAGTCCGAAGGTTGAACGTTCGATTCCTGTCTATGGCCATGGGTTGAGGTGTCCATGAGTGAGGTCCTTAACCCTGGATTGCTAGCCTCCATCCCTCAGCACTCTGCTCAGCTATTGAGAATGCTCATTTGTTAGTTGCATGGGCTGCTTTGTCTCAAGTTCAATCCATTCTGTTTCTATGTCTTATTGTGCTATTGTTCCATATCGCTTTTTGCCTATCATGCCTTGCCTATGACAATCATGCATTGTCATACAATATTCTGAGCAGGTCAAACCAAGCCATTGAAATCTCACAATTTACAATTTTGCGACTTACAGGGAATCACGTACGCAAGGTAAACAAATACCTCAAATATATAGAGACAGTGTAGTAATCTAGGATCATACAGTAGGTAAATCAAGAACCTAGCATCAGTATTTAACAGTATACTATCAGAAAAGAAAACATCTGTACATTGAAACTCTAACTGTAGGACGCTAAGTCAACAAATGAACCTGAAATCTGTCTAAATAACATGCTATCCAAATTAGATTTTAACCTTTCCATAAGACTCCATTTATGGTTGTCAAGGCTAGGTCAAGTGCTACGGGTTGAGGTGGAGTCTGAAGAGGTGAGTCTTCAGATTAACTGCAATGGTGAGTTTGTTCCACAGTTTGAGAGCCAGAAGAGAGAAGAGTCTGGGATGTGTGGATTGTTGTCCCGGATATTATAAGCTGATTATGTATGACCTCGCATACACCAACACATGCATATGCATTTGCATGTGTGCGCGCACACACACGCACACACACACACACACACACACACACACACACACCCACCCACCCACCTACCACACACACACACACACACACACACACACACACACCCCATTAATAATTAATCTGTATTAGGCTACTCTACAACAGTGGGACACAACTTGGTTGCCCTAATCGTGAGGTACAGTACATTGACAATTACACTGACTGCTGACCAGTGGTGTAAAGTAATTAAGCACATGTACTCAAGTATTGTACTTAAGTACAATTTTGAGGTACAAACGTGTCCGTGGCAAGACATGCCTATGTCCGTGGCAACATTTGTTATTTGGGAATAAAATTCAAATTATAGCCTATATATTTTCTTCTTTATAATGTTTCAATAACTTTGGTGACTCGTAAAGTAACACACTCATTAACATGTTGCAGGAGATTTGTAGTATTGCACATTTACCTGTACACACAATTGCATCAGGTGAAGACAGCTTGAAGAAATGATTGCTAATAGCTGCCTCAATTCTGCGAAAATATAGAAAAATGTGCTTTCAATCCTTTCTTTTTTTTAAGACAACAGATTCATGGCACCGGCTTCGAATGCTATCAATGCATTGAATGGGAGATTATCACGTTTTATCAGACCATTGAATGGGCGAAGTAGGCGAGCTACCGTCTACCCCGCGATTTGTCAGACCATTCATTGGGCGTAATCAGGAGCTACTGACCTACCGACGGAGGCGGAGCAGTCCCCACAACAATATTTACGATTCTGTCCATATCGGTACATAACTCGAACGGCGCTGAGTAGGCACAGGCGAGGGTCGCACCGCTCCGGACGGCAACTCAGTCGCCTTAGCTCCTTCGGTGGCCCGTCGCGGGGCTCCACCTCGCCTGAGACTGCGCGCCTCCGTCATGGTCCGAAACCGAAACAACCAAAACCAAAACCGAAACTAAAGTATTTAAGTCATCTCCGTCGGTAGGTCAGTAGCTCCTGATTACGCCCACTGAATGGTCTGATAAATCGCGGGGTAGACGGTAGGTCGCCTACTTCGCCCATTCAATGGTCTGATAGAACGTGATAATCTCCCATTCTATGCATTGATAGCATCCGAATCAGGTGTTCATGGAGTGTATGTGGTGTGGTCAGACAAAGTGAAAAAATCACACCCTGTGTGAAGGAAGTGGTGCCTTTGGGGCGGGGCATAACTCATTTCAGTTCGTCCCTCTTGGTGGTCTGAGGCCACTTACCAAATTTGTACTTGGTAGCATGCTGCAAACAGGAATAATGGCTGTTTAAAGCCCAGCCAATGGGCAGACAGAGGGGGCGGGGCTTAAGTAATAACAGTTCGTCCCTATTGGTGGTTTTAGTCCATGTACAACATTTGTACTACGTAGCATGCTGCGAACTTGAGTTATGGCTGTTTAAAGGCCAGCCAATGGGAAGACAGTGGGGGCGGGGCTTCAGCAATTAATGCTCGTCCCTATTGGTGGTCTAAGTCCACATACCAAATTTGGACTTGGTGGCATGCTGCAAACTGGAGTTATGGCTGTTTAAAATCCCGTGCTCATCCCGTGCTCATACGGACGGACATAACATACGCTGGGGGTCCCTGGACCCCTCTTTGATAACCAGTGGCACGTGTGGCCAATGAGAGGAGAGATGGCATAGGCAATCTCCAAGTCCGTGTGTGTGTGTGTGTGTGTGTGTGTGTGTGTGTGTGTGTGTGTGTGTGTGTGCGTTTGTTTGTATGTGTTGCTTCTTTGCCGTGCTCATCCCGTGCTCATACGCCGTGCTCATACGGACGGCAAGTGTGTGTGTGTGTGTGTGTGTGTGTGTGTGTGTGTGTGTGTGTGTGTGCGTGTGTTCGTGTGTGTGTGCGTGTGTTCGTGTGTGCGCATGTGTGCAGTATTGGCTTGTGTGTGTGTGTGTGTGTGTGTGTGTGTGTGTGTGTGTGTGTGTGTGTGTGTGTGTGTGTGTGTGTGTGTGTGTGTGTTGAAGTGGCGCATGTGTTGCTACCTTGCCGTGTTAAAACATACGGACGGACATAACATACGGACGTAACATACGGACGGACGGACGCTCATACGGACAGAGTCAAACGTAGAGCGGTTGGCACCGCTAAAAATGGTGCAGAAAAAGAGCAAAAACAGAAGGCATGTCATCTGTAGGATAATAGGATTGTCTCTTTATCTTGTAAACTTTTGTTAGACTTACATCAACTTACGTCAACTCGAGTTTTCATTCATTCAACCTTTATTTATTTTCTCGGAAATTCATTGAGGGCAAATAGTAAAACATCATTTCACTGAATCTGGTTCACTGTCTCCACCGTCCGTGGTGTGTGTGTTTGGTGAGAGAGTGTGGGTCCTTGGATGAAGAGGTGAACGCCTCCCTCACTTACCCAGAGCCCAGAAGCTCTGATGCCCAGCCCAGTGTGAGGGTCATCTGGTGTGGAGGGTCTCTCCACTGCGTTATCTTCTTCCCATATGGCTCAAACTCCCATGCTTGAATCACCCAGGCAAAGTCCTCCCCTGCTGCAGTTGATTCAGAAGTCAGTATCAAGAAAGTGGATCATATTCCAGTTTTCACATATTTACACTGGCTCCCTGTCTGTCAAAGAATTGATTTCAAAATGTATTTAGGCCCTATTTACATCTGGGACAGGTCTGTTTTCTGAACCCAGAGTCAGAACTCAAGAGGGGAATCAGCATTCAGTTGTATATGCACCATACTGCAGCAAAACCCCAGAAGAGGGCAATAGGTAATGTCATGTCATACAGGATTGTTTATTATTTTTTTTTTTTAATGATCTTCCTTGGATTATGAAACAATCGTGATGCATCAGGAAACAAATCAAACTAGTTGTAACACTGCATTCCTTTAAATCCTGCCACATCTTATCTTATCTTCAGCAATCAATCATGATGCATGACTGTCATGTTTTCCACACCACAACTAGGCATGGAATCACAATAATGTTACAAGACTTTCTCATCAACAATACCTGTCAACTGGAACCCACAGGTATTAAGAATGCATTGCCAAACACATTCTGTTGGTACAATTTGATCTTCTCCTTTCCTCAAGTAACACTGTCCTCTGCAATGCCAGCATTCTGTATAATAATATAATATGCAGTAACCCTGAACAAAACTGTTGCTAAGGAACACTAAAATCATTCAGTTTATTTCAAACAACACAATAACACAACAATAAAACAATGTGTGCAACAGGTCTGTGAAGAGAGAATAAGCAGCTCCCTTCCTTATTTCACATATATGTTGCTTTGCAATTTAAAGTTACAGGCAGCAGTCAACATGAGATATAAATTGTATTTTCAAAACATAAATGAGAAATATTGATGAGCAAGGACTAGTTATGATGTTTTGACAAGAACTGTTCATAAGAACAATGTTTTATTTATCACTTTCCCATAAGCACCAAAACCAACTCAAACACAAAGCACAGAAGGGTGCTCCGTGTAACTACCTCTATGGGTGGGTAAACAGGATTCCGTTTTTTGTTCCAGAGTGCAAATGAGGCCAGTACAGTAAATCATGAATCAGAATCTTACCACATGACAGTTGAAGCAATAATCTACTGTTCAGACAGTATGTTGACAGATGGAGGTATGTTGACAGCAGTGGCTTAGACAGGAATTGATTAGTAGCTACAGTATGCCTGGCACAAAATGGGTGGGTAGCGCCTTCAATTGCCTTCAATTTCCTCAAAATATTAAGTCCGCTGTCGCGATGTCACATCGGTCCAGTTGTCTGCCTGACATCATTAAAAAGATCAAACCAATCGGTCAGTTAGTAGGCTGCTACAAGACACTTCATCCCAACACATTCCCAAATATAAACTATAATTCAAACAACCATAAAACAACAGTAACAACACACTCCACGCCTTTGCTAACACCAAAATACTGTGTTGATAATCTACTGGTTTTGTGTCAACTTGTGATTTTGTCACTTGTAGCAAAAGTGCGCACGCATGCAAACGCACACGCACACGCGCACACACACACACACACACACACACACACACACACACACACACACACACACAGACACAGACACAGACACAGACACAGACACAGACACACACACACACACACACACACACACCCATCATATCACATCACCCGCTTCTCACAGTATATTGCATAGTCCACAGCAACAGCTAGTCGCAACTCACAACAATATTCCAAATCTTAACCATTAAGATAGCACCCAATAGCATAGCAGCAGATAATATAGGGACAATCAATGAAAAGCCCATTACACCAAAATTACGATTATGACCTTTGATGTCTTCAATCACTTAGTAATCCATAATCGAGGGGAACTTGAAGGGCGGGCGTGGTTGTGGAGTTTGCCCCGGCAAGGTGAACCCTCCTCAGGCTACAACTCCTCCGAGGTGTCCCCGGCCGGTGATGTCAGTAATACATTTGGAATAGACATTTTGGCATTGTGAGGTTAAGTCTCTACTCTCTGAGAGACTTCTAGTTTGTATTGAATCATAAACAAAGACGCAGGTTTCCGGGGTGAAGGAAAAAATAATCTGGAGCATTCTAGAAAGACCAAATCACAACACACACACACGCACACGCACGCACACACACACACGCACGCGCACACACACGCGCACACGCACGTGCACATGCACACCCACACGCACACACACACACCACATTGCCTGAACCAGACCCCTGGAAACAGTAACATCTAGATGTGACGGCAGATGTACCCCCAAGAACAAAGCCCCACCATCTATTATTAGTGTATAGACTCAGTCACCCTCTAAATTACACTATACCACTACACTATACTGTACATTATCTTAACATTCTTATAGTATACCATTATATACTGCATACACATTATTGTTGTACTATATTATATTCTACTATCTTACGCTATTATATTTGCTACTAGTTGATATTGTTACTACTTCTCTTTCTGTCTCTCCCTCTCTCTCCTTTCCCCCCGACACGGTCGAGGCCGAAGGCCCCCACCCTAGAGCCTAGGATCTGCCTGACGTTTCTTCCAGTTAAGAGGGAGTTTTTCGTTGCCACTGTCGCAAAATTGCTTGCTCAGGGTGGGACTGTCGGGTCTCTTCTCTACATGTAAAGTGTCTTGAGACAACTTGTTGTGATTTGACACTTTAATAAAATTGAATTGAATTGAATTGAATCTGTAGAGGACCTGTGGAGCAACCAAACATATTTTTTCCTTCCAGTGAAATATTTTCTTTTCTGGCCAAAAAGTGTATTTTACAGAGAAGGTGGGGTGCTGAGAGGCTTCCCACCTCTTTAGGTGTGTAGCGAAATGATTCTTTTTTTTCACTACTGTTGGAGCCCTCGCAGGGAAGTGGAATTCCTTGTACAAGCGCAGAGCCCAGCGCCTGGCAGGGCGTTAGAGAGAGAACTGACTAACGCTCTGGACCAGGGCTAAGGGGAATAGTGACTTCAAGAGATTTACAAGATTTACTTGTCCATCTTCTGCCCTCCTTTGCTTTTGTAGCAAATGGATCCTTCTGAACAGATCTGTTTTTGATCTTTTCCTACAGTTTAATTGTCTGACCACGCCACATGAATCCATTGTCTTAAAAATATAAAAGGTTTCTCCAACAAAGGATTAAACACACTTTTTCCTCTTTTCAGGGAATTAAGGTAACTACAAACATTACTTCTACTGTAGCTGTCTTGTCCTCACCTGATGTAATTATGTACAGTACTATACAATACCACACATCTCCTGCAATATTCAGTATATTTTTACATAATCATAAAAAAATATATATAAAGATGTTGCGTTAAAAGGTTTTGGAATTTTTGTTTTGCAAAGATAGTATTGTCATTTTGCGTGTCACTGAGACTTCAATAAAGCAGTTATTAGTTTATTGAAGTAATACATTAAAGTCATTGAGTAATAATTCAAGTAAGAAATTGTCACAATTTCACAAAAACTCAACTGATGACAACTTGAGTGTAAAGATGGCACCGGAAATGTGTTCAAATCACCGCACCTGAAACCCAATTATGTTTTCTTGTAGACAGAAGACAGTAGACACTTTTGCAACTGTACTGTCTACAACCTAAAAGTTAGCTCACGTCTGATCAAAGTTAGGTGCCTTTGCATTAAACTATTGTGACACTGCATTCAATTACAATCCTGGCATGCCCTTCATTAATCACTCATCATGTACATATCTTTTTTGTCTCTCAAGTTTCCTTGTTCCAGTGTTCCATTGACATTTTATCCTTAATGTTTCCGTGAGAAGCATTTAACATGTAATTATTATGTCTAATAAATCAAAAACCAATCAAGTGTAGCTTGTAGGGTGTGTCCTTTTTCATTGTACATGTGCATGCCTTGGACTTTCTCATCAACAGAGAATACCTGATCACCTTAATGGAATCCACTTGCTACCGTACCTTGCCAAACCAAAGCTGGTAGAACTTGATCTCCTTGTGTCCTCAAGTAACACTGTCTTTTGAAAAGCCAGCAATCTCTATATTAGCTATATGATGTATAATACGCACCCACTCACTTTTGAAGCTAAGTGGCCCTTTTGAGCTTGAAGCAATGTCTGTACTGATGAGACTCAACTATTATTATCCAAAATAATTAGGATTTAATTTGTTGGTCGTTAAGTGGCTCAGTAGTTAATGCAGACATACTATTGTTTTAAAATGTGCAGCACATTGGATTAGACCCTATGGCAAGTTAAGAGTCCATTAGTATACTTTTAGGGCTAGGCCACTGTGTTTTTGGTAAGATGATTATTTTGCATGTCCGTGGCAAAAATGAAATATTAATGAAAATGTCCATCACAAGCTGCCATGGTGATGACCCCTGCTCCCACCTCGTTATCCTTGCAGCTGCAAACAACTTGATTTGAGACAGGCAGCAAGCATGTTAAGTTTACTCCCCTATCAATAAATTGTTGCTTTAAGTTTTACACTTAGCTACAAAACTTAACTGAGATGTGTTCATTGCATGAGCTTTTATTAGCTTAGTTTGTACAGAGTCAGGTTAATTGTTTTCCCCTATTTCTATGTGATAATTAAGTAAACTGGCTCCTGGCTGTAGCTGCAGAATTATTTCTCCCTGGTCTGCTACTGCTGAAGGATGCATGTTACTGCATTAGCTGTTGCTCACCTCAAATGTTTTCAGGTAGGCTACATATTTTAGTACACTTTGATCTTCACCTGCCTTATCTGTTTTATTTGATCATTAGTATTGAAGAATGAAAATGGGAATGATGTCCAATAGGCTACATAGAGAAATGTTAATTATTTAAATGTGTACATGATAATGAGAATGTATTGCTTATTTTATTGCAATTTGCACGGATGAAAGTCCCACATGGACTGAAGCTGTCAAATGAAATTAGATACTTTGCCCTCATCTTAAAGTTAACGTGTTAGGCTGTTTGTGGTATGATGCAAGGTTAACAGGATAGCTGGGCAATATAGGGACATCTGGGCACCTTGATGTATAATTGGCTATTTTGTCCAACATGTTAAAAATATATATATTTGGAAAATGTTTTAAAGTAAAGTGTACATGATTAGAATATGCTTAAACATTCGGCAATTAAGGTCTAATATTTCTACAATTGCTACAAAACCTGTATCCAGTCATTTTGGGGCATAAACAAGAAGTTGAAGGATAAAATTAAATCTGATAATGATGTACCATGCATGTTCACATCATGTATACTTTACATTACTTAAGACCATTTTTCAAATATATATATATATTTTAAATTTTGGACAAAATAGCCAATTTTACATCGAGGTGCCCATACAGTATATGTCCCTAGTGCCCACCTATCCTGCATCCAATGCAGGAGGCAGAGGAGAGGGTAATGGCAGTAATGACATGGGACATGTTATTGTGTAACATCTTGCTCCATTAGCATAAGACATCCAACATACTACATTTCTGGTGTGAAATGGCATGAGGGACGCCCACAAAAAGACCACCCCAAATATCGGCGTGTGCATAGGTGCCCTTTCGTGGACATTTTGAGCACCTGCCCCTTCAGCACTCTCTGCACGGACCGCCATTGATTCTAAATAGACCAAGGTGTTACTTGATTTGAATCCTATAGAGAGGTGTCATTGACCACTGCTGTACTAAAAAGGTATATAAAAACGGACTATTAATGGCAATTTTCCTTCTGAACAGATCTATTTTTGATCTTTTCCTACAGTTTAATTGTCTGACCACAACACATATGAATCCTTTGTCTTAAAAAAAATAAAAGGTTTCCCCAACAAAGGATTAAACACACCTTTTCCTCTTTTCAGGGAATTAAGGTAACTATTATCAAACATTACTTCTAGCTGTCTTGTCCTCAGCTGATGCAATTATGTACAGTCCCTTACAATGCCACACATCTCCTGCAATATATTAATGAGCATGTCATCCTGACACTTTACGAGTCACCAAAATTATTCAAACCAATTTGAATTCAAGGATTAGTTCGTGAATATTCAGTATGTTTTTACATAATCATGAAACTCTAATTAATCTAAAGGTTTGGGAATTTTTGTTTATGCAATGAGAGTATTGTCATTTTGCGTGTCACTGAAACTTCAATAAAGCAATTATTAGTGTATTGAAGTAATACATTGAAGTTATTGAGTAATAATTGAAGTAAGACATTGTGAAAACAAATTCACAATTTCACTAAAACTCAACTGATGACAACTTGAGTGTAAAGATGGCACCTTACATTTGTTCAAATCACCTCACCTGAAACCCACTTATGTTTTCTAGACACTTTTGCAACTGTACTGCCTACAATTGTAGATGCTGATGGTACTATTTATTTGTTGTATTATACTGTTCTGCGACTTCACTGACACAACTATTTACAATTGTATCTAGCCTGGCATGGCCAGACTAATATCACTGCATACCAGTGTTCTAGAAGATTTATTATAAATTATAATCTTTAAAAAATATCAGTGAAATAGTCAAACGTGGCTCCCCCTGCTGGAACAGATGTGTTCTGCTAATTTGGATATCTATAATTACCCAAGACCATCTATGTATAATATTTTTTGGGGAAAATTACCAACACAATGTATGCTCATATCAACATTACCTGAATGCTTCATTTTGTGATACACATAGATGTTTTTTGTAATAATACTGCATAAAGACAAATAAGCACATCATAATTGGTGTTCTTCTAGATGCATTTAAGTCTTAACAATAAAAACATAAAATAGACAGTACTTTTGAATAGGCACTTATTGACAGGATGGCCTTAATGCCACAGTGGCCTTAATGCCCCGGCTGACTATACCACTTTCTCCTCTGTCTCTTCTTGTCAATATGTAGACACTACAATATGAGACCTATCTTTAAACCAATCCAGTGACTTTGATTGGTGCAGGGCTGTGCATGGATCCGATTGTAAATACTATAATTTATTCATTTCACTCCAGATAGTCTACATATTAAATTTAAAATCACTCTGAACCTGTCCATTACATTCAATTCATTCTTTCAATGGACTAAAATCTTGTTATATTTAATAGCCTTCCTGCCCTGTTATTTGGCCTTTGTGCCCTCAAGAAATGGACAACACCAAAGGCTTCTGTCACAATAAAACTCTGAAACTTTCTTCCACTGTGCCTGCACTCTTCACTTCTCTTCTATACTCTGAATACTTAAACTAAAGTCTCTGATATCTCTCAGGCTAGCAGCTCCTACATAAAATGTAGTCCACCTGTGTGCTCCTACCTCCACTCGTATATGTCACCCTGTGTTCCTCCCTCTTCTTGAAATAGGTGTTTCCTACAGCCATTTCCATGCTTTTCTCAAAGTCCACCACCATCGGTCCTGAATGTATACTCCTTAACACCATATGTACCCATCACCTCCTCATCCCCTCTGTCCCCCTCCCCCACATGCCCATTGAGGTATGCTCCGATCATCATACTTGCGTATATCCTCTACCACTTCATCTAACTCCAGAACTCTTCTAGATGTTTTTGATTGCACACCCTTTTTCGATCACACTTGTGGGGTATATGCACTGATGACATTTATCATCAGCCCTTCTATGTCCAGTTTCATGCTCATCACTCTGTCTGGCCTTCTCTTCACCTCCCAAAGGCTGTTATATATACTCTTCCTTTAGGATTATACCTACAGATAAAATATCCTCTTATGTTTATAACTGCTTTGGAAATACAAGTGATGCATAGTTTACATTTCTCTCCTTTCATTCTTGTAAACCGTTGATCGTTCATTCACTATGAGACCAATAACCCACACACTGTAAGAGCTGTACTGCTTTATTGAAGTTATTACAGCATTTGTGGCAACCAATGCTCTGCACCTTCCTTGCCATAAAGTGAAAGGGGTTCCAAGTGAAATATCAGTGGTATTTATGAAACAAAATTCAGAAGTAGATCAATATTACATCAAGCATATCATGAATATTAGGTATGAGTACAAATAGGAATGGAGGAGGGGGAGTAAAGCAGGGGGAGAAGAAAAAAAAGAAGAAAGAAACAGAGAATTGGTTGTTTTAGAAAAAGACATTGATAATCATCTCAGCTTTAGAATTAGATTTGTGCTCTTGCTTGAGGTTTAGTTCATTCTTTCCCCAAGAGACCACTTTTTCAGTGCCTGACACGTAGGAAAGCTCAGAGTAATGATTGTCAGATGCATTCTTCTTGAATTGAACCGAGCCACCTTCGCCAAGTAGAGTGCCTTGACATGTAATAACAAGCTTGCCGGGACTTCTCACTACTTTGACATTCGGATCCAGGGGACGAGGGAAACTTGCCTCCAGACTGGTTGGGTAGTTAAGGGTTATGCCGTTGCCCATTCTACAAAAGGGAATGACAGATGTATTGTGGATTAAATAACAAATATGTATATATCTCCAAACTGTTTTTGAAAATATACTATAATAAGTGCATCAATACACACTGTGAGACAGGAGATAAAGACACAATTAGGATTTCCGTGGGGTGTTCGATGGTATTGTCTTTTTTAAATAACTTATAAACTTATGACATACGTGGTTAGGCCGACTTGCTTCTATTAGTAAATAAGCAAGTATCTTTAGAGAACCAATGGTTCCCGAGCCAAGCATACATGGGCAACATACAACAAAAACGACCCCCCCCCCAGAAAAAAAATCTAAATAAAAAAGGCAGAGCATTTTGATGCAAATTAATTGAATTGAATTCCAAATATTGACAATTAGTATTTACAATTTGAGTCCACTTGATCAAATGTTTATTATAATTGTAAAACTGTCTGCCTTGAGTCCATATTTAACATAAAACATAGTGTTGTCTCATCAGTGACCTGTGAAGTGGTGCATGTAAGACAAGATATAAAGTAGTAAGTTGAATGCATGGCGATGGATTGTTTGATATCAGTGATATTTTCATTGTAACCTCAGAGTACACCAGAGTGACATACAGCTGTAAAGAAGGGAAAAAAAGTCATAATTTTGTGTCTACCAAATTCATGCATATAATTCAGCACTGTTGAATTGAAAGTTTTGGCCCTTCACTCACATTATCAAAGTCAGTATGGCCCTCTGGAACAAGATGATGCCCACCAGTGATCTAAAGTGAATAGAAGAGAAGAAAACGTGTACAAATCTAAATGGGATAAAATAAATCCTTATTGATCAACATTAATTGATATATTGTCCATATTGTTCCGCAGCAGATTGATTAAACAACAAAGGTGAGGTAGCAATCCTTTCATTATTATTATTATTATTATTATTATTATTATTATTACTTTTTAAACATGTTAATGCTAAATATCAGTGGTCGAAAAGTACTCAAATTCTTTACTTAAGTAAAAGCACCAATACTGCAATATAGAAATACTCTATAGGGCACGGTCCCACTGCACTTTTATTTTACCTCTGGGGCGGAATCTGCCAATACTTTCTCAATGCAAATGCTTGGATTCTTGGAAAAAATGCGCAAGACCATGAATCCACGCATTTGCATTGACAAAGCATTGGCAGATTCCACCCCAGAGGTAAAATAAAAGTGTGGTGGGACCGCGCCCTTACACGTAAAAGTCCAGAATTCAAAATGTACTTGAGTAAAAGTACAAAAGTATCGGCATCAAAATGTACTTAAAGTACCAAAAGTAAAAGTACTAAAATATTTGAAAATAGCAGATATACAAGCTCGTTGTGCTTGTAGACAAACGTACAAGCGTTGTGAGCTTGTAGATCATCTATTTTCAAATATAGAAGTTTCATAACGTCATAATTGATATCTGAAAAGTAACTAGTAACTAAAGTTTTCAAATAATTGTAGTGGAGTAAAAGTAAAATGTTTGCCTCTGAGATGTAGTGGAGTAGAAGTAAACGTTTTTGAAATACTCAAGTAAAGTACAATTACCTCAAAATTGTACTTAAGTACAGTACATAAGTAAATGAATGATTCCGAATGAGAAAGCTTACCTGTCAATGCTTCTGAGTTGGAAGTAAGTTTGAGAAGAAGTAGTTGAACAGGAGTTGAAGTCTTGACAACCGAAATGTTGCTGAAGGTGTGCACAGAGTTGATGGGTATTGCAATTTATTCTGAGGGCAGCATTGCATAATATCGGTTCTCTAACTCATCCAATCAGCGGGAGGGGGAGGCGGGTTAATTTACATTTTGACATCCAATCAGTGAGTTGGGGAGGCTGGTTCATTGACATTTTTTTCTGCAACAGGCTAGGGGTGTGTGTGTGTGTGTGTGTGTGTGTGTGTGTGTGTGTGTGTGTGTGTGTGTGTGTGTGTGTGTGTGTGTGTGTGTGTGTGTGTGTGTGTGGGTGTGTGTGTGGGTGTGGGTGTGGGTGTTGGGGCTAATCTTGCAAACTCTAGATATTTTTGGAACTTCAAAAATAAAGTTGTGTTGACATTAAACACAGTCAAATTCTGTAAAATAAAATGAAACAAAAGAGTCACCAATGGATGGCCTGCGCAAGCTGCAATAATTGACATGAGGACATAACCTTTTACAGGGTGAATAGAAAGATTGAGTTGATCAATGCCTCAAGCCAAAACGACGATAAATCTATTTGTTTATTCCCTCTATTGGTCACCTGTCTGAAAAAGTCCCAGATGCACCCTCATGTTGCACCGCCATACTGGAGCCAGTGTCACTTGTGCTATTTGATGTTCATCATGTGCCACAAAAATGTAGCTTTAAATAACCTCTCCCTTGCATTCGGTGTGTTGGAGATGATTATACCTGTGGTTTATAACGAGGAAGGAGGAAACTGGCACTGAAAAATAAGTCACAAGGGAATGAATGGTGAAGGCATGAGGAAGAAAAACACAAAATAATACAGCCATGGTGGGTGTGTTGAATGACAAGGAGAACACAACCACATTTGCCAAAAAGAAAAAATGTTCCACCATCTGTCTCTGAACATGATGTTGTAGGTTGATGAAGTAATCCTATCCTGATGTAGAAACCCTGCTTGCCTTGCTGGGTTGGACAGACATATTGTACAACCTGCACACAAGCAAATGACAGAACATTGATTTGCAGGGATACATTGGTCAGTGTTCTTCTTTCACTTTCAGTCTTGACCAGTGATTGTTAACAGATTTAAGTCAGACAAATTATGTTGACTAAATTATATTAAATTCCTTGGCCGCTTTTTGGTGTTGATCCACTGATTAAGAAACTGTGGTCTAGAGAGAAACGAGGAGGATGTACCAGCTGGACACACCTATCAGTGATGGACTCACAGTAAATAACAATCATGTAAAGCTAGGACTGATGGAAATAATAAATATGAAATAACAAAATAACAGACTTTCATGAAACACAGATTTTCGTGAAACTTTGTGGGAGTGATCAATATGCTGCCATGAAGAGATGACTGACATTTTGGTTATCAAAGGTCACACTCAAGGTCAAGTCCAAAATATAAAACAGATGGGTGGACATTCATGACACTTGGTGGGAATGATCAAGTGGATTGCCTCAAATCCTTTTTGTCCAATAGGTTGGAAGGTCAAGGTCACAATCAATGTCAAAGTCTGAATTAGCCTGCATAATTTGTGAAGTCTCAGGAATGGAGATACATAACAAAATAAATACATAAGAGACTGTAGAAATTGTAAGGTGTAATTTCAGCATTAGAAACATGTCCTAAACGGTGAAATTGGCAGATACTTGTTTGCATTTTCTGCTCTGCGGGGTCCCCCAGGGGTCTGTACTTCACCCCCTCTTTTTTTCCTTCTTCACCAAACATCGTGGCTTTGTTATCTCTGCATGTCCTTCAAGGCACACATTGCAGTGATTACTCACTCCTGTAGATGTACACTTTCCAACATCCAGAGGATCAGATCCTTCCTCACCTAGTGTAGGGACGAATTATAGCTTGTGCACAATGTGCACATGCACAGGGGCCCTGGATCCAATGGGGCCCTGGCACCACCTGAAAATCTACTTTTCGATTAGTCAGTCGGTCCGTTTCATCTACTTGAGGACATGATCCACTTCCAACTTCCTATAGGGAGATTTCGAGGTAAAACCTGTGTTGTCTAATCCCATGACATTACACGTTTCCAATTGTGCAAAATAAAATACACACTTATTTTGAAAGTAGGAGGAAATTATGTGACGCTTCACGCTTATTTACGATTGAAGAAAACGGCTTGTGACTTACACATAGACACTTTGGAAATGCGTTCTCTCTTTCGACCTTGGCTCTGTGGCAGCAGGTGAGTCTAATTATCTCATCTGGTTAACTTACAGTAGCCTAGACTTGTGCTCAGAACTACTGTTCTATTCTTCTGCATGCAGTCGGTCACATTGTCGTAAATTAAACAAACTGCCTGCCATCATGTAGTTGACTTAGGAACAGGTCGATTTTTAAAGAAGGGTACCCTAAAAAAGATTAACACTCGATAAAGCCTATCGTGGTATTAAAATGTGACAATAGGTATGGTCATGATGTCATACTGTATCGTAACATTTTTGAAATCTTTTTTTAATAAAAAAAAAAACGTTATTTTTTTTTGCCGGTGAAAGTTATAGGAGTTCTTGCTGTATGGTGTATGATATTAAATGTAAAGCTTATTATAATCACAGTAATCATGTCTTCCATCATATTCAAGGTATCAGGTGTCAGCTGATGCTCGTTGGCGCTCGTTAATGTGACACGCATCAAAGCAATTATGCCTCTGCACTCTCAAATAGGCCTACATCTAATCTAATATTGTTTACATGGTATTATACTGTATCTGGTATTATAGATTTTTTTTGAGCTGTTGGAAATAACTAGTCTGCACTTGGTTGGTAAAGTCCAGATGACAAAAATATGAGGTTTGTGGAATTTATAGTTATGCAGTGTTATATTATATTTGTTAAATTAGTGTCTATGTGTCCTCTGAAACAATGGGTTTATAGTTAGTGAGAACTTCACTTCTCCCTTAAACTTGCACAAATGTATAAATAAATGTATTTATTTGTGTGTACAAAGCACTTTGTAATTGTTTTTTAAAGTGCTTTATAATTGTTATTTTAAACTAAAGATGATGGCCAATTTTGATGATACATGAGAAAAGAACATTAATAATGTATCATATCAATATCATATGCCCAACATCATGTATGTATCGTGAAATTAGTGTATCTTGATACCCCTAACCCTCCCCATCAAATACAATAACATGACATTTAAAACTGATAATATGTCCGATGTTTTGCTTTCCACATTGATTAGAACATTACTGTAGTCAGTCTTGCTAAATGCACAGTGTAGTGGTAGCAGAATGGACAGTGTTCTCAACTTACATGTGGGAAACCCATTGAATCCTGGTCAGATTGAAGTTGAGTATTTGGTATTCAGTAGTTTACAACTTTTGTCACTCTGCACTTTTAATTATTAACTACAGTGACTACACTGTTGCCTACATCATGGGTTTTCAACTGGTGGTCCGTGGACCACTGGTGGTCCGTGAAGGTATTGCATGTGGTCCCTGACCATGCATTTAGTATTGTAGGAAAGTGAAAATTTGTATTATATTTTATTTTATCAACCACTAGTTGAGAAACAGTATGATGTATGATGACGCATGAATTTTGTCAGTTACTTGGAAGTCGAATGTCAAGAAGTTCCACAGAAATGGGAGTTCGAATTTCAAGGGAAACTGTACCGGTTTACCTGGTTGAGTCATCATTAGTAGGAAATGTGCCCATATCAATTGCACGTGCTTGCTCATATATGTTGCAATGAATCAGTTAACATGAGTTTAATATGGAAGGTTAAGAGAACAGAATAAGGGCAACCATGGGAAAGGAATGGATCAGTGGTTCTCAATCTTTTCTGAGCTCTGGACCACTAGCATATCTCAGTTAAATAATGACTGTTAAGGGCTTGATTTAATTCACCTCGAATTAACAAATTATATTAAGGCCTTAACAGTCATTATTGTTCGGCCTGGCGAGAGAGTATGTTTTACCCTCCGTCCGTCCGTCCGTCCGTCCGTGTGTCCGTGGGTTACATGTCGCCTTTCCGACATGTCGCCTTTCCGACGTTAACTAACCCCATACCCTAACCCTAACCTTAACCGCACGCGGAAGCCACTAGTCGGAGTAGCGAGATGTCGGAATGCAGACATGACCCCGTGTCCGTGTGTGTGTGTGTGTGTGTGTGTGTGTGTCCGTCCTTCTGTCTGTGACCAGCTAATCTCCGCCACCGTTGCCCCGATCGCTGTGGACACACACACTCCCTCGATGCCACAGCAGAACCTCTGCCCCAATTTTTTTGACATTACTCAGTACAAAGTATCTCTATAGTCATGTGATCAACACGGATCTGTCCGATTTCCCATATTCCATCCTCATTGGCTAAGGTTCGCTTCCAAAATTTGCAGGATTGGTCCGTTTTGAACAAAATGCCTGAAATCATGAATGCAGCTTGCAATGTCCGTGAAATTTCACAAACACATTCCCGCTAGGCCAAGGAAGAAATGCCACCCTTTTTCACATTGGCCTGTTATAGCGCCACCAGCAGGTCCAATTTAGAAATACACATTTTTGGAACAAAATGTTTCAAATCATGAATGCAGTGTCCGATTGCCGTGAACGACCTAAGAATAAATGGCACCCTTTTCACATTGGCCTATTATAGCGCCACCAGGAGGCCACAATAACGTACCTGACCTGGCGGAGACCTGTGCTCCGAGGAGCACTTTTTTTTAATTTCAAGCTTTTTCCCCCACACCACGCCCATATCCCCCCTCCCAACACAACAGTCCCCAGGTTGATTCTCAGTCAGGGTGGTAGTCCCTGGTTCATAATCAGTTGAAAACCCATGGCCTACATGTAACAAATTAGGCTATCAATTATGGCCTGATGATTCTTGTTTTACTTGTGGAGCTAGGCTGGCATCTGCACAACTGTCCATATAGATCCAAATTAATCACATGCACAGAATTACTTCAAATGATTATGAATATCCAGTTATAAATTGGTCATTGTAACCTACCTGGTGTATGTAATTCTATTAGCAGCATTGCATTTAGTAATGTAGGAAAGTGAAGATTTGTATTATATTTTATTTTATCAAAAATACACTTAAAAGAGGATATCTCTGTGTTGGAAATTGGGATAATGCATCTCTCTAATATGCCTAACACCTGTTGAAGTGTTGCTTAAAGGAGCTACACCATGAATTTAAAAAATAATAATAATATTTGATATCATATTGTTTATGTCCCTCAAACGTTTTTCAAAAGGTTTGAGCCTAAATCAAGCCTCAGATATACTCATTCCAACTAACTTCTCTCTGGCTTATAAAGCACTTTCACCTGCAATACCACATTGTCCTGTTTGGCACGGGGCGCTATTGAGCCAGTTTGTATGCATTTTATGTCCTGGTTCTTTGTGGAAAAAGTAAAAAAAAAAAATAAGAAAAAATGAAAAAAAAAAAAAATAAATGAAAAAAAACATTTTTTATATTTTTTGGGATTTTATTTTTTTTGGTTAGAACTGAAAAACGGGAGGAATTGTTCCCAGACGTGACGTAGGGTGGGGGAACAAATCTGACGGACTGTTTTCAGACCAATTTACATAAAAACCACAGATAGCCTATGAAAGCCTGCATGCTCGAAGTCGGGTATTTGTTGGAACAGAAGAGAGGTGGGGGAGACCAAAAACACACAAAAATGAAGAAAAAGTTAAAATTCATGGTGTAGACCCTTTAATTGTTCAACCACCATCGTTAAGACGCTGAATAGATTTGACTGGGTCGGCACTCGCTGTGCGTTGATGGCTTGTTAACGACCGTCATTGATTCTAAATAGACCACGTTGTTACTTGATTTGTATCCTTTGAAATAGAGAGGGGTGAGGGGTCATTGACCACTGTTCTGCTGTACTAAAAAGGTATATGAAACGGACTATTATCAATTCAAAATTGCATGACCCTCCCTTGGATTCAAAGTAAAATTAGCTGACCCTCCTTGTACTGAAATTAGAAAGGCATGACCCTCCCCTATTTTCCTCCCAGGGACCCCTTCTGTAAATTTTGACTGGTCCCTTAATGGAAGATATTGATTTAAAATGCTCAAACAATATCCATATGGCTCTGTTGCACTTGACAATGTAACATGAAATGCTTGCAAATGTAGGCTATATTTTGTCATAAAGACAAGACATTAAAATCCTAATGGGGGGGCCGTGGGGATTTTGTGCACAGGGTCCATTGTCACCCCAAGTCCCTCATTAACATCTTAAAATCTGTTCAAACCATTCATGTCAGCCAGTGGAGAAAGACCAAGATAAATAGATATGATATTCACACGGATACACAAGCTTGATGTGTGTGAGAAAATGACATCTATGACAGGATTAAAAATATGATGTCTGTGTAAAATGCACACTCCTAAATGTTCTCTTTGCAGTTGTATTCAATACTCTCCAATGGCCAGCAGATGGCGTCTTTGCACCGAGGGTTGAGTTAAATGTAATTAGGGTGGACACACTGCTTGCAGTCTGTCCTTCTTCATACCTATAGAAGAGAGTGAGAGAGAGTGTGTGTGTGTGTGTGTGTGCGTGCGTGCGTGCGTGCGTGCGTGCGTGCGTGCGTGCGTGCGTGCGTGCGTGCGTGCGTGCGTGCGTGCCTGCCTGCCTGCCTGCCTGCCTGCCTGCGTGCGTGCCTGCGTGCGTGCGTGATTAAAGGGCAACACCACTTTGGTAGAGGTTTGGGTTGTTTACCTTGCCATGATGTAACTCCAAAGGTGGACAAGAAATCTAAAATAATTGCTCCAGTGATTACAAATTCAAAATATGCTCCTCATTGACTTACATTGTATGCTGAAACGGCTCTCAAAGTCAGTCTTTTAGCACATAAACGAATGCAAACAAAGCTGATTCAGACAATATAGAGCATCACCAAACCCAGTACCAGACCCTGAATATTGTGGCACTAAGTGCTGTCTATTTAAGCAGTTACACCAGCACGTTTCTTTGGCAAATGTACTGTTCTATTATGTTTCTGTTTTCTTCCTCATGCCTTCACTAATCGTTCCTCTCAAAGAAGTAAGAACACTTTGACTTATTTATCAGTGGCAGTTTCCCTTTCCACCAGCCATAACACCAGTTATCATTTTTGTTTATGTTATGGAGGTAGTAGGACAAGCACTGACAACATGCATAACAATGTTGTTGCTGATCGGTCCAGTGGTTTATGAGGTTAGGTCAGCTCTACATTGCCACATTGTAAAAGGACAGTATTCAAGAACGGACATTAAAGAATCACAATAGTGGTGGTGATAAGAATTATTATTTTATACAACTAATTATACAACTAAATAACATTAGATTTAATTTATGAGTTATTAATTATGAATTAGTGCTAATTCCATATACATGAATGAATGAATGAATATGTTATTTTCGTGTCAGGACAACTGCTATCAGATACTGTACCTCAGTTAAACAAAACACAAAACATTCTAGTGTACTATTACCCGACCAGAAACTCATGATACAACCTGGATATAAACAACAGAGTATACATACATTCATACAAACATGCACATATAGAATATAAAAAGTAAAAATGAAGTGAAATCCCACGCTTTAGAAAGATATTCTGAAAATGCAAAAAATGTCATTTAAAAAATCTATTAAAGTAGCTCACTTTCTATCAAATTTAAATCGGGGCTTTAAACAATATTTCTCTGATATATTATATACAAAGGACTATCAAATAAAATGAATTTCGTTCTCCACCTCATTGAAATCACAATATTCACATATTCTATCATCCTATGCCCTGTATATTCCTGTTCTGATATGTAATGGCAGGATACCACTACTTATCTGCACACACAGTGACCTCTGACTTTTGGACAAATTATACAAAACACATTTTTCACATTTATCTTATTTATATTAAACAATATGTTCTTAATTTTGGCTTGTGCCAAATTTCTACTGGCCAAATGTGTACACATTTAGCCTGGATTCGTTTGTTAATCTCAATAAATCAATAATAAAATGTAAATATCAAGAAGCTGGTTATTTTTGTTCTCATGTCAATATGTCAGGTATTACTATTTTTCCATAGATCACAATCTTAAACTTCCTTTCCCCTCCGTCCAAGTGGAAGGGTTCCTACTACTGTGTCATTACATTTTTAAAGAGATTTTTAAAGAGATTTCCACAACTCAAGATCATCCAATCAATCACAACAATCTCTCATGTTGTCTGATTCTTATGAGAACAGATACATATTAAATACAAGGTGTAAAATGGATAGAAGGAGCAGGGAAAATAGATATCTTCCACTGATCACGTTGCTAGAGTTGTAAACAAATCCTGGCTGGTTGCTGGTGATGTGATTTTCGATCCACGTCTGGTACGGGGACACACAGGTATAACCTTCAGGAAGTACGCCACAACCTCCTATCCATGTGAAGCTAGTAACTCCGACCTGAATCCAGCGTTCTCCCCGTTTAACCACCATTGGGCCTCCTGAATCTCCCTGTTCATAAGACAAAATGGATCTTTACTATATCATTAAATATTCAAATATGCTTCAATTGAAACTTTATCAACTTGGTCAAAGATTAGTCAGTAACTTGCCGGATTTGCAATGCAAAAAGGGAGTAGGCAGAGGTGTATCTTAAAGGACAACTTTGTTTTTTTACAACCAAGGTTTATATTTTAGCTTGTAATTAAAGTAAATAAATGATGAGTGTAATTTTTTTTTCATTTACTGCTTTCTATAGTTTTAGCATTTTTTGCGATATTTTTTACAGTGGGCGGGGGCATTCTGTCCGGTGGCTAAATATGCCTTTTTTACACAATAAAAAAGGTCCGGCTGTCTGAGATGGCCAGATGTGAGTTATTGGGGGCTAGAAGAGCTACTGTAAATAATAATAAAGAAAACGCCGGGTTAATGTGTTAAAAAAATACATACTTAGCCACCGGACAGAATGCCCCCGCCCACTGTGAAAACACTGTAAAAAAGATTGTGAAAATTGCTAAAACTATAGAAAGCAGTAAAAAAAATTTTTTTAACACTCATCTTTTATTTACTTTAATTACAATCTAAAACATAAACATTGGTTGTAAAAAACAAGGTTACCCTTAAAGGGACAGTTCACCCCCTAAATGACTTTCTTTCTATCGATTAGTTTTTGGCACATTCCTAAGCCAATTATGTGATGACCGGCAGCGGTTCCGGTAGGAGACACAAAGAGTCTCCTTATGTGTTTTCTACCAGAGCCGCTGCCTACCGGTCCGCTGGTCATCACATTTTTGGCTTAGGAATGCGACAAAAACAAAAAAAATATACATGAATTCAAGTCTCCATGTGGTGACTAATCGATGGAAAAACATTTTTTTTGGGGGGGTGAACTATCCCTTTGATGTTTGGTGAGCGGAGCCCTGCTGGCTCAACAGACAAGCAGTCGCATTTCAGTGACGTCAATGTTGATACAACCGCAATAACCGCAATAATTGGGGGGGGGGTCCGTTGCGATTTTGTGCACAGGGCCCATTTGCACTTTAATCCGTCTATGTCAATACTACATACCGACTGAGAGTGTTTATGTCTATATTTTGAAAATATAGACGTAAAATACAATATAGCCAGCGTGTCTCTATAGGTAGGCCTAAGCCATAGTAATAAAACAATATACCGGTACATTTATTTTACCAAATATATAGCTCTAATTCTCTATTAACAAAATGAAAAGTGACCAGTACCATTATTACTTATTGAAAGGGCCACTCAACAGCCACAGCACTTACACAAATGGAGATTATTGTTTGCAAGAAACTGGATTTAGATGACTTACAAAACAGATGCCAGATTTGCCAAAGATGCCAAACAGATTTCCTTCTCGACCAGCACATATCATGTTGTTAGTGAAGATCCTATAGTAGGATTTACAGTTTGCATCAGACACAATGCGCACCTCCACCTCCTGCAGTCTCCCTGGATAGGGTAGATCAGCTGGAAGAGAAGAGATGTTTTTTTTTTTCTGTATAAAGTGAAAGGTTGCCCAACAATTCCACTAAGGGTTCTCAGTGGAGATTAAACTGGTCGAAGACCAGCACTGCTGAAAGTTTAGTTTAGTCTGGGGACATTCTCCATCTGCAAATAAAATGTGGTTTGATGATCTGCATTTATCATAACCACACAAACAGACCATTCAGTTTAATTAATCCAGAACACAAGTTGTTTCTGTAATTTAAAGTTCTCTATAACTAAACTAAATAACTTTGATTGCATGCTATGTGATTTAATACTGTCATTGCTTGATGTTCTGAAAAAAGAAAAAAAAAACATAATATGTGATCCCCCCACGATAAACGATAAGTCATTTAGGCATTTTTCATTTTTGTTTTTTCATGTCATAATGCAAGCAGGGAATCAGTCAATGTACCAGTGAACACTTCTTCACTTCCTATTTGGTTTGAATGTCATATTTTGCTAGTTTCAGCTAGACATGTTGCATATTTCATAATATGCCATGCTGTTACATTGTCATTATGTAGGCCTACAGATGTTTTGGTTCTGAAGCTATTTCGAATGTCGTCATGTTCTACTCTTAAAAAGGGGGAAGATGTGATATACTACAGTATGTGTGTGGTCTGGAGAACAATAAGATGCACTGCAGTGATTTAGACTAGGGGGGGTCCATGAGTAAAGGTGTATTGTATTGTATTGGTGCAAGAAAGAGGTTGTGAACACATGCTATGAAGCTGCCTTGTCTACGTGTGCTTTATTCTTTATGAGTTGCTGAAGATGTCTCACCATCAGTGTTGATATATCCCCAGCCGGTAGCCCAGGTGGTGCTGCCAGCACTAAAGGCACTTCCCTTTGCCGCCAGACAGACAGGTCGAATGTAATCAGTAAATCGAACAGAGGAGGAAAGTTTTAACAAAGCAATGTCGTTGTCAAGAGTAGCATTGCTATAGTTAGGGTGTATGATGATCTGGGACACAGTTCTGGACACCTCATTGGGATTGGAACCCTGCTGATTCTGTCGTCCAAGGTACACTGTGACATCACTGGGGCTGGAACTAGGGGGGAGGGAGAGAGAGAGAGGAGAGAGAGAGAGAGAGAGAGAGAGAGAGAGAGAGAGAGAGAGAGAGAGAGAGAGAGAGAGAGAGAGAGAGAGAGAGAGAGAGAGAGAGAGAGAGAGAGAGAGAGAGACTGCTTTTTTGTGTTTTCTTAAAATGCCGTTAATATTGTCAGGTGGAAATGAGCGTAAGAGTAATGAGCAGTGCACCTCCCGCAATGAGCAGCGCACAGGATCCACTCGTTGTTAATGAGGGTTCCTCCACAGTGATGAAACCCTCCAAAGTGCAGACTGACCATCCAGGGCCATGATCCTGTGGCTGCATCAGAACCTCCTACGATCCTCCAGTTGCGTGGAGCCTTGCCGCACACTATAAGGAAATGTAAACGAGACAAACAGATTGTGTAAAACATGTCAAATCATGCAAGGCTCCAACTGCTGTTCAGCACTTTGTAACTCTGTGAAAAGTGTTTTTTATTATTATTATTTAATTTCTGATCACTTCTGTTGCTTTTCTTCTCAATTGGGTTTCCACAGTTCGTGTGACTTTCAGTACAACAAGTACAAAGATAAAATATATATATATATTGGGGGGGTTGCCAATCCCTAATTAAACCGTGGTCAAGGAATTAATATAATGAATAAATGGGTCCCAGGTTCTGTAAAAGTTCCCAGACGAACATCTAACTGTGTGTTTGATTTTCTCCAAATGGAGAAGAACGTGTATTATTCCTAATACTCTGCCCTGCGCTGCGACCGGCCCTTTTATGCCCCCTTGCTCAGATCAGAGCAAGGCTCGCTGCACTGACGCCAACAAATGCACTGCTAATATGGAGATAATCAAGTGCCAATATTAATCAATAATTATGGATAATGAAGAATCAACTGACGGTGAGAAAACGCCAATGTTACTTACGCCAAATTAGTCAAATCTTCGCCAGAAACAGACTGTATCAAGTATAAGTGACTGACTATCATAAACGATACAGAGCCACCTCCCTGACAATATCGCCGAGACCGTTTGTTTATTTTTGGACCACAATTCTTATATGAGACGATTCTAAGATGACCCAATGTTATTCTCCATAGCGAAATTACTTCATGACCCAGGGGATGAACGAGTGACGTCAGGACTTCTGTACTATAGAGATAATGTGTATCCATTTGCGTGATGTTTGGACAACATTTTCAGGAGTAATACATTATTTTATTTTTTTGCAAAAATCCGGCCTCCTTGTGGCGCTATAATAGGGCAATGTTAAAAGGGTGGCATTTGTTCCTCAACGTAGTGCAAATGTGCGTGCAAGGTTTCACTACAATCGGAGGTTACGTTCATGATTTGAAGCATTTTGTTCAAAACAGGCCTCTCCTACAATCTTTAGACACAGACAGATACAGAGATCTCCCTATATGGGCACAGAAGCGACACAGACAGATGGGTACAACGGGTACTCTGACAAAGCCCCCGACACGTTGACTCACACATTATCTTTCAGATCGGCGGTGCGACGTACAGTAGGTGTTCGGGCCGTGGACCGAATGTCTAGTGGTACAACTTTTGTCTATTCACTCTGTGTCTCAGAGGAGGGCTGTGGACAGTTCAGAAACCCGCCTTGATTCCCCATTGATGATGTCACTGGTAGGCAGGTGTCCACACTGTCCACAGCCCTCTTCTGAGGCTCCTGGCTGCTACTCTTTTTAAGAGTTATCTGCTCTGTAATGATAATCTGAGAGACCCCAGATAATCGGGGGTCAGATTCTGATCAACTTATTGACCCTGCCTGTCCTCCATTACACTGCACCCCAACTGACAAGAGCATAGAAAATAACACTATAGCAACAATTAGGCTACCTTGATAAAATACATAAAAGAGACCTTATTTAAAGGAATGGCTGGTTGAGGTGGTTCAAACATTCAAAGAAAAAATAATGCACATCCTCCGTTTCTTGGTGCTGAGCCAAACAGAATCATGAAAAACAAGATGGTTTTCAAGTTACTTGAAAAGACAGCAGGTCTTTGTATATGGCTGCTGTGCTATGAATACAATTGGAGCATTTTAAAGGGAGTTGCAAGCCCCCCATCTTGTTTTTTTGGTTTAGGTTCCCCTCGTACACATACCTGAATAGTAAGTTGGTTAGGAGCCTTATATTCATGGTAAGCCATCTTAGCCGGGTATAACCTCATCAACTATAAGGATTTCAGGAGGGCAACGAATAGGCATACCTTCCAAAAGAGAGCTTGGAATGGGCTGGCTCGTGTTCTGGGAGGTCACATGGGATGGAGTGGACTGAGTGGTGTTCTGGGAGGTCACAGTGAGTGGAGTGGACTGCCTCATGCTCTGCTGAAAGGTCTCTGGTTTGAAATCGGGCAAGTAATTGGTTATGATCATCAAAGTGAAAGTGCCTTCCTGCAGGACCATACTGTAGCACCAACTTTAAAACCTTCCATAAACATTCTCTTTGTAGCTTTCCTTGCCTTATTGCTTAAGTTCCTTCAAAGAGTTTTTGATCACCTTCTTGTCTCTACTAGTGAAAGCTACCAACTTATCTTTAATAGCAATCTTTTTCTCCTTAGTGACCCAGGGCTAGTTGTTTGAAATCTCTGTAATGAGGTAATCATTGCATAATCAGTGTCATGGTCAGCTGCATTAACAATCCCATTATTGTCCTCATAATGAAAGACAGACCAGTCCATGCATTCAAAGCTGGCCCTTTATCTAATAATGTCATGTATGTTAACACCTTGAAGTATGCTGAATGCATTTATTATTGATTACATTTTTCTGTATGTCTCTGCTACTCCCAACACAGAGCACTCAGCTGACACACACATTCAAACAAAGGACCACAATGGGAAAATGTTCTCCATATGGTATTTCTCCATATTTCAACTTTTTACGTTTGTTTTTGTAAATTAATGCCCTACTTTATCATACAAGAGCGTCGCACAAAAGTAGTGAAAATAGCAGATCTACTCACCCAGCAGCTTGTAGATCGTCTATTTTCATTTTTAAAATCATAATAGAAAACAAGGTTTCCACATGACAGCAATGATATGCATTATTGTCAATAAAAACATCAAACAATCAATACTGTCACTATTCTTTTAACAAAGGGCAAATGAATGATAAATGAATGAATGAACTCACCATCCAACTGTGCTTTACCACCTGAGAACTTTAAATAATTAATAGTATGGTGACACAGAAACCTCTCCTGAAAGTTGATACTAACAAAGACACTCACTGACATGATCTGCATGCACGCAATGAGACTGGCATGTGTTGTATCAACCTCATGCAAGTGACAGAAACAAATAAAAAATAGGTTTCCCATTGTGTGACACTTATGGCCCTGTCATCACTAACACAGATCATCAGACATATCTGGAAGTCCCAATTATATTACAATGTTTATATGATTCATGTAGATCAATGCCATGGGTTCATATTTGTCTCATTCTACTATCAATAGCTTTATCAATGGATAGATACACACATACGATGTTCCGTTCAAACCTAAGACTTCCCTGGTTGTTTAGCTGTTATTTGTTTATTTGTTACTTTATTATCATTTTAACTTACTTATATCCTTAAAGAGAACGTTAACATGTTAAGAATAGCATTTGGAATATTGTCACACTTACCACCAACCACTAAAGCTAAAATCACTATAACACAAACAGCCAGTCTTGACTCCATGGCGTCACCTGTCCCAACTGTGTGTGTAACCACAGGAGCATTTATTTATAAGGGAGTCGTCTCTGTCAGGTGGAGGCGGGACGCTGTCCTTGCTAAATCTGTCCTCCTCTAAACAGCATTTGGATGCTATTAAATCTCTATCAAAAGAAAGACTTGAATTTTCGAATTTATGTTTTTACAAACCGACGCTGAAACCAACACTCGTCATCACTGTTCCAGCAATGAATTCTCACGTTTCTTATTAGCCTTTCGTATTAGTTTATAAATAATGTCTGTTCAAAGTTGAGGCCATCAAACCTGTGTAAATGCAATGTACTGTATATATTTTACAAAAACTGCATTCAATTCTTAAGATGGTTAATATGAGGACTTGCTCAAAAGTGTATAACTATTATACTATACTGTATACAGTATTTAATATATACACACATCCTGGATATAAACAACAGAGTATACATACATTCATACAAACATGCACATATATAATGTAAAAAGTAAAAAATTAAGTGAAAGTTCATCTATTGTAAGTCACCCTTCTCCTCCTATCCCACTCTTTAGAAAGATATTCTGAAAAAGCAAACATTTTACAAAAAAAAGTTCAATGAAAGTACCTCACTATCAAACTATCAAATTTAAATCAGGTATTTAAACAATATTTATCTCAAAACATGATACAGGACAATATAAAATAAAATGCATTTAATTCTCCACCTCATTCATCCTATGCCCTGTATCTTCCTGTTTCGATATTATAATGGCAGGATGCCACTACTTATCTGCACACAGAGTGACCACTTACTTATGGACAATTATACAAAACATATTTTTCACTTTCATAATCTTATTTAAATGTTATGTTCTTAATTTCGGCTTGTGCCAAATTTCTACACGCCAAATGTGTACGCATTTAGCCTGGATTCGTTTAAAAATCTCAATAAATCAATTATAAACTTTTAATATCAAGAACCTGGTTATTTTTGTTCTCATGCCAATATGTCAGGTATTATTATTTTTCCATAGATTGCAGTCTTAAACTTCCCTTCCCCTCCATCCAAGTGGAAGGGTTCCTACTAGATAGATAGATAGATAGATAGATAGATAGAGTTTTTATTATAGTGATTAATATATAATATATAATAGATTCTTATCCTGCATTTTTTCCAATAAAGAATTTTGTACATTGTACAGTGGACAGTGAGAAACAAAATGAACCTCATCCTCCACAACTCCCAGGTCACAAAGAACACACAATCGCTGCTCCTCAGGAATGCCAGTATATCTACCCACCTCAATTGCCAGAGGTAATGCACCAGATCTTAACTACTACTGTGTCATCCAATCAATCACAACAATCTCTTATGTTGTCTGATTCTTATGAGAACAGATACATATAAAATACAAGGTGTAAAATGGATAGAAGGAGCAGGGAAAATACATTGGATCTTCCACCGATCACAATGCTTGAGTTGTAAACAAATCCTGGCTGGTTGCTGGTGATGTGTTTTTCGATCCAACTCTGGTACCGGGACACTCTGGTAAAAAAAATCAGGACTGTTACGTATGGCACAACCGTCTATTATGAAGCTATTAACTCCAACCTGAATCCAGCGTTCTCCCCGTTTAACCACCATTGGGCCTCCTGAATCTCCCTGTGCAAAAGACAAAATGGATCTAATTACTAAATCACTAAATATTCAAATATGCTTCAATTGAAACTTTATCAGCTTGGTCAAAGATTAGTCAGTAACTTGCCAGATTTGCAATACAACAAGGAGCTTAGCAAAGGTGTATCTTAAACAAATTGTGTAAGTATACCAAATTGCGCAACAATATAGTGTTGAGTTATCTTTTAAAAAGTGTAGGCCTACAATGTAAATGTTCTTACATAAATTCTGTCAAGTAGTTATTTACAGTACATTACTGTAAGTCAACACCAACACCATAAATTAAACTTTAGGTAGACAAACTCTAGAGCTGCTCCAGAGATACAAACAGAGACACGTCAGACACCTTAAATTTTACGGCCACAACATTATAGACACAGCTAGGGAACGGTGATGTCAGCCATTGGTGATCCTAATAAACTCACTAAACACAATATGAACACTACTGTATGAGTGATCAAATAACTCAGATTAACACTGGTTAACTCTACGTAATTGTTTACTGGATCAATCAATGCATGAACATCTACTGTTTCTTAAGTGTGAATGAAAGTGGATTTAGATTACTTACAGAACAGGGGCCCTTTCCTTCTTGACCAGCACAGATCATGTTGTCAGTGAAGTTGTCATTCATCTTATTACATCTTCTATCGGACACAATGGGCACCTCCACCTCCTGCAGTCTCCCTGAGGGTTGAAGAGCTGGAAGAGAAGAGATATTCTTTTTTCTGTATAAAGTGAAAGGTTGCCCAACGATTCCACTTAGGGTTCTCAGTGGAGATTAAACTGGTCGGAGACCAGCACTGCTGAAAGTTTTGTTTAGCCTGGGGACATTCACCATCTGCATTCCTGTAAGTCCAGTAGATAATGTCCCACATTTCTGTCTTATCGCAGCTGAATATTGTCATTGCTTAATGTTCTGATTTTTTAAGTAAAAGTATTGGAAATACTCGAGTAAAGTACAAATACCTCATAATTGTACTTAAGTACAGTACTTGAGTACATGTAGTTAGTTACTTTCCACCACTGTTAGCCTTTACTAGCACCATAATACTGTGTTGATAATCTACATGGTTCCGTGTCAACTTGTGACACACGCACGCACGCACACCACGCACGCGTGCGTGTCTGTGTGAACGTGAAACAGAGCGTTGCTGAAAAAGAGCACTCATGCTCAGCATACCTGACATGGATAAAATAGGTTAAAAAAAACTATAATAATAATCATAAGCTTGAGACAGATGAAATAAATCAACAAACAGGAGCAGGTGCTCGGGTGGCGCAGTGGTAAAGTCACTGTCCATAAACCACCGAGGTTGTGGGTTCGAATCCACCGTGGTGCAACCGGTTTTGTCAGGCGTCTATGCGAACACAATTGGCCCGTGTTTGGGGGAGGGAAGCCGGACGGGGAGGGTGATATTGGTCATTGCACGTACTTCTACGGGCTAGGGGTGGCACCTGTCAGCAGGGAGTGTTGGGCGGGAGGAGTAGGACGAAGGCTCTACGTCCTCCCGGTGGAGCCTCCTCACCGGTAGGCGAGTCAGTATGGATGCAACAGCAGTGACAACACATAAATGTGTGTGGGGAGGAATCAATTGCGGCATAACGAAAATTGGGGAGAAAAGGGGGGTAAAACATAATTGGCTACTCTAAATTTAGATAAAAAAAACAACAAAAACAAGCATGAGCAAAAACTTTACCTCATTTTACCAATCTGAGGGAATATAGGGTTGAGGGAACATTCTGTAGGGCTGAGGGAACATATAGGGTGAAATTTGAGTTGGGGGAACATAAGGCTGAGGGAACTTGAGTACGCTCCCCTCCAGCATTGTTATGGTGAAATTCATGACCTAAAGACATTTGTTACTATCCTGTGGACTCTACTTTACATAATGTTACTGTCTGAACGTAACTATTTTAGTTATGTGAAGTCCACAAGAGTCCAAAGACATTTTAAGATATATTTGTGTGAACGCAAATGACGAACAGATGACAGCTTCCTCTCTCGGATTTGGGGATGTGTAGTTTCAGACTCTATATACTGTAGCTAGCTTTCGATGATTGTGGAATAGTTGTCTGGCTACGCGAAACTAAGGCATAGGTAACCTATACTGTAGGCAGTTGATGTTCAATGCAAAAAAACACAATTAAATCATCAACCTTTATTCATCTTTTTTTTTTGGTATGACTACTAATCGACAACTAATCGACAACAAGCATATCATGATTGTAACTGCCTCTGTGTTCAGTTTAAGATTTTGGTACCTATACCAGAGTTTTGGTTCCTAAGTAGGGGAGAACGGGGTAAGATGAACCTCTGGGTAAGTTGAACCACCCCCTGTATCTTTAAAACTATCCACATGAGTTGTCATGTGACCTTAAAATCAGGACACACCCATCATTTCCACCTGGCCGTGAAGTTGAGAGACACATGGGCAAAGTGATGAGCATATTTCTACACAAAAAAGTGTTTTTTGCTGGTCAAAGTTAAATTTTTACTCTTCTGGTATAATGTTTTTTATTTTAAAGCAAATGTACCCAGGTTGAAACTTATATATCATGCATGTTGGTGATATTCCAATGTATAAAACCATGTGAATCATTTAGCTAAAGAAAAGCCTGAAGCATTAATTTAGCCAAGTTAGGTCAAAATGGTGGCCATGGGGCAAGATGAACCAAATGCCTTGGGGTAAATTGACCTAATGTTAATCACTATTCATATTTTTTTATTATGTCTTTGCTTCTCAAATGATGCTGTCTGACATTTCATTTGGAGGAATACACTCATTTAAGAGTAAGTTTTCAATATTGTATTAACACTTGCAAATATTAAAAGGTTCTGAATAACAAACATTATTTAATTGGTTTTATATTGTTTAAATACCATTAAGACAATAAATAAGACTATTTGCAAAAGGGAAATGTGTTATTAAATTATTGTTGATACGTGAATACATTATTTTTCAAGTTCAAAACTTCAAAATGCAAAATATCATATGGGTAAATTTACCCCTTGACTAGGATAAACTTTTTTTAGAACCCATATTTTTACAACCATTTGTCATAGATGCACACTCATGATTTCAATTGATAGAAAACATCTTGAAGTTTTAGTAGATGTTTAGATTTTACTTCCATCTCATTTTTCCTTGCCTAGAGGTCAACATAAGTAAAAAGTGGTTCATCTTACCCCGTTCTCTCCTACCTGCTGCTAAAGTAATGGGGCGGAACTAATTGTCCGTTTATCCGCGTTTCCGGGGACTTTTTATGCTGACGCACACACGGGACACACACACGGGGACGTTTTATAGTGAAACACGCGTGCAAATTCTCCGCGGATTTAATTTCAGTCAAAGTGTTGATGTAAAGAGTACATACGTTATCTAAGTTATCAAGAAGTTGATAAAATACCCCTAATTTCCTCTCTTATTGAATGCAGCCAATAAGGTACTATTTGTTTTGTTTGTGCTAAGATATTTACCTTGATTTTGGTGTTGTTAACCTGTTTGTCAGTTATGTAGGCCTAAGCTAGGTAGCTAAAGAGCTAACTAAATGTTTACAAAGTGTATTGTTGTTGACGTTGTAGTGTGTCTAACTTGTTTTGCTGCTAAGGTTAATGTGTGTTGTTGGGATTAAGTTTATTTGTTTAACACTAAGACAAGTAGATATTGATTTGGTTTGTTATTGTTTGATCTGTGATTTGTTGTATTTTGCGGATGTTTTGTCATCACAGTTCTCGTGGTCTGGAGTGAAATAAATCCAACCAGTAACATAAGAACGTGGTTGCTGTCAATCATTACATTAAGAGGGAATTACAACTCTAGTAGTGGCATGTTCTGCAACACTGTAACAACACTAATACAGCAATCTGTCAATTGTTTCATTCCAGACCAGTCTATGGAGTCCAGACTGCAGGTGAAGATGAACTCTCCAGACCTAGCTTTTTATTCCCTGGATGAACATTTTGAAGGATTTGAAGCAAGATTGGAATAGATCTGAGACTGTTTTCTTTTCATTCTTATTTTCGTGTGAGATCTGGTGTTATTGATAAAACATTCAGGGTAGTGTAGTCCCGGTCACCCATGCAGGCCAGACAACAGCCGTCCTGAAGTTTTCCATCTGAAGAACAGAATGCAGACGGCCATGTTGAAACCAGTCATCAAGTTACACAGAATAGGTATGTATGTAGGCCTACATGGCCGTGTTTATGCACAGGTGAGCTAGGCAAAATGCCTATGTGCTATCATGGGGGGGGGGGGGGGATCAAATGCATCAAAATGTACTTCAAGTACCAAAAGTAAAAGTACTCATTATACAAAATGTCCCATTTCAAGTTTTCAAATGTATTCGAATCCTTTGAAGAGCAGATCAACAAGCTCACAAGGTGTCGCTGTGAACTTGTAGATCGGCTATTTTCAAATGGCCGATACAGGGCTGAAGTGGTTACTGTATGTTTTGTAATAATAATCAAAATCTACAAAGTAACTAGTAACTAAAGTTCTCAAATAATTGTAGTGGAGTAAAAGTACAAAATTTGCCTCTGAGATGTAGTGGAGTAGAAGTAAAAGTATTGGAAATACTCGAGTAAAGTACAAATACCTCAAAATTGTACAGTACTTGAGTACATGTAGTTAGTTACTTTCCACCACTGTTAGCCTTTACTAGCACCATAATACTGTGTTGGTAATCTACATGGTTCCGTGTCAACTTGTGACGCACGCACGCACGCACCCACGCACCCACGCACGCACGCACGCGTGTCTGTGTGAACGTGAAACAGAGCGTTGCTGAAAAAGAGCACTCATGCTCAGCATACCTGACGTGGATAAAATAGGTTAAAAAAAACAATAATAATAATCATAAGCCTGAGACAGATGAAATTAATCAACAAACAGGAGCAGGTGCTCGGGTGGCGCAGTGGTAAAGTCACTGTCCATAAACCACCGAGGTTGTGGGTTCGAATCCACCGTGTTGCAACCGGCTTTGTCGGGCGTCTATGCGAACACAATTGGCCCGTGTTTGGGGGAGGGAAGCCGGACGGGGAGGGTGATATTGGTCATTGCACGTACTCCCGTTGGAGCCTCCTCACCGGTAGGCGAGTCAGTAGGATGCAACAGCAGTGACAACACATAAATGTGTGTGGGGAGGAATCAATTGCGGCATAACGAAAATTGGGGAGAAAAGGGGGGTAAAACATAATTGGCTACTCTAAATTTAGATAAAAAAACAACAAAAACAAACATGAGCAAAAACTTTACCTCATTTTACCAATCTGAGGGAATATAGGGTTGAGGGAACATTCTGTAGGGCTGAGGGAACATATACAGTAGGGTGAAATCTGAGTTGGGGGAACATAAGGCTGAGGGAACTTGAGTACGCTCCCCTCCAGCATTGTTATGGTGAAATTCATGACCTAAAGACATTTGTTACTATCCTGTGGACTCTACTTTACATAATGTTACTGTCTGAACATAACTATTTTAGTTATGTGAAGTCCACAAGAGTCCAAAGACATTTTAAGATATATTTGTGTGAACGCAAATGACGAACAGATGACAGCTTCCTCTCTCGGATTTGGGGATGTGTAGTTTCAGACTCTATATACTGTAGCTAGCTTTCGATGATTGTGGAATAGTTGTCTGGCTACGCGAGACTAAGGTATAGGTAACCTATACTGTAGGCAGTTGATGTTCAATGCAAAAAAACACAATTAAATCATCAACCTTTATTCATCTTTTTTTTTTTGGTATGACAACTAATCGACAACAAGCATATCATGATTGTAACTGCCTCTGTGTTCAGTTTAAGATTTTGGTACCTATACCAGAGTTTTGGTTCCTACGTACCTGCTGCTAAATTAATGGGGCGGAACTAATATTGTCCGTTTATCCGCGTTTCCGGGGACGTTTTATGCTGACACACACACGGGAAACACACACGTTTTATAGTGAAACACGCGTGCAAATTCTCCGGATTTAATTTCAGTCAAAGTGTTGATGTAAAGAGTACATACGTTATCTAAGTTATCAAGACGTTGATAAAATACCCCTAATTTCCTCTCTTATTGAATGCAGCCAATAAGGTACTATTTGTTTTGTTTGTGCTAAGATATTTACCTTGATGTTGGTGTTGTTAACCTGTTTGTCAGTTATGTAGGCCTACTAGGTAGCTAAAGAGCTAACTAAATGTTTACAAAGTGTATTGTTGTTGATGTTGTAGTGTGTCTAACTTGTTTTGCTGCTAAGGTTAATGTGTGTTGTTGGGATTAAGTTTATTTGTTTAACACTAAGACAAGTAGATATTGATTTGGTTTGTTATTGTTTGATCTGTGATTTGTTGTATTTTGCGGATGTTTTGTCATCACAGTTCTCGTGGTCTGGAGTGAAATAAATCCAACCAGTAACATAAGAACGTGGTTGCTGTCAATCAATCATTACATTAAGAGGGAATTACAACCCTAGTAGTGGCATGTTCTGCAACACTGTAACAACACTAATACAGCAATCTGTCAATTGTTTCATTCCAGACCAGTCTATGGAGTCCAGACTGCAGGTGAAGATGAACTCTCCAGATCTAGCTTTGTATTCCCTGGATGAACATTATCGAAGGATTTGAAGCAAGATTGGAATAGATCTGAGACTGTTTTCTTTTCATTCTTATTTTCGTGTGAGATCTGGTGTTATTGATAAAACATTCAGGGTAGTGTAGTCCCGGTCACCCATGCAGGCCAGACAACAGCCATCCTGAAGTTTTCCATCTGAAGAACAGAATGCAGACGGCCATGTTGAAACCAGTCATCAAATTACACAGAATAGGTATGTACATGGCCGTGTTTATGCACAGGTGAGCTAGGCAAATGCCTATGTGCTATCATGGGGGGGGGGGGGGGGGGGGGGGGTGTCAAATGCATCAAAATGTACTTCAAGTACCAAAAGTAAAAGTACTCATTATACAAAATGTCCCATTTCAAGTTTTCAAATGTATTCGAATCCTTTGAAGAGCAGATCAACAAGCTCACAAGGTGTCGCTGTGAACTTGTAGATCGGCTATTTTCAAATGGCCGATATAGGGCTGAAGTGGTTACTGTATGTTTTGTAATAATAAATCAAAATCTACAAAGTAACTAGTAACTAAAGTTCTCAAATAATTGTAGTGGAGTAAAAGTACAATATTTGCCTCTGAGATGTAGTGGAGTAGAAGTAAAAGTATTGGAAATACTCGAGTAAAGTACAAATACCTCAACATTGTACTTAAGTACAGTACTTGAGTACATGTAGTTAGTTACTTTCCACCACTGTTAGCCTTTACTAGCACCATAATACTGTGTTGATAATCTACATGGTTCCGTGTCAACTTGTGACACACGCACACACGCGTTGCTGAAAAAGAGCATTCATGCTCAGCATACCTGACGTAAGATATTTACCTTGATTTTGGTGTTGTTAACCTATTTGTTAGATATATAGGCCTAAGCTAGGTAGCTAAAGAGCTAACTAAATGTTTACAAAGTGTATTGTTGTTGATGTTGTAGTGTGTCTAACTTGTTTTGCTAAGGTTAATGTGTTTTGTTGGGATTAAGTTTATTTGTTTAACACTAAGACAAGTAGATATTGATTTGGTTTGTTATTGTTTGATCTGTGATTTTTTGTATTTTGCGGATGTTTTGTCATCACAGTTCTCGCGGTCTGGAGTGAAATAAATCCAACCATAAACATAAGAACGTGGTTGCTGTCAATCAATCATTACATTAAGAGGGAATTACAACCCTAGTAGTGGCATGTTCTGCAACACTGTAACAACACTAATACAGCAATCTGTCAATTGTTTCATTCCAGACCAGTCTATGGAGTCCAGACTGCAGGTGAAGATGAACTCTCCAGACCCAGCCAGCAGTGGTGGAAAAAGTACTCACATTTTACTGCAATATAGAAAGTAAAAGTCCGGAATTCAAAATGTTACTTGAGTAAATAAAGTACAAAAGTATTGGTATCAAAATGTACTTAAAATACCAAAAGTAGAAAGAACTTCATTTTTCAAATGTAGAAAAATCTTTTGAAAATAGTCAATCTACAAGCTCACAATGCGTTGGGATGCGACACATTGTTAGCTTGTAGTTCGGCAATTTACAAATGGCCGAAATGTATATAGGGCTGAGGTAGTTAATGTATGTTTTGTAATAATAATCCAAATTTACAAAGTAACAAGTAGCCTAACTAAAGTTTTCATATACTGTAATTGTGGTGGAGTAAAAGCACAATATTTGCCTCTGAGATGTAGCTGAGTAGAAGCAAAAGTACTGAAAATTGGAAATACTGTACTGTCCACGGCTAAATGCATATCATTTTGGGGGTCCTTGACATGGAAGTTTGAGCACAACTTATATAGCAACGTGTTTTTCAGAAAACTGTTAGTATTTAGAAGGCATTGTAAAGTCGTCCTCAGGCCTAAATGGGTTATTGCAATTCTTGTAGAACTAATTGTGTTGAATCCACTCTGAAAACTGCTGATGGTCACTTTGAATAACAGAACAAGCATGTAAAACGGATAGTGACACTGACACAACATTGTGTTTAAACATCCCACCCCTGGTCTTAATGTAAAGGCTGACTGATGTTATGCTTTTATCTCAGATACCTGTCCTTCTCTGTCCTCAGCTAAACCAAGATGTTCTTGCTGTGACCAGTGTGGAAAGAAATTCACTTCAGTTTCTAAACTCAAGACACACCAAATAATGCACACTGGAGAGAAGCCTTACTGCTGTGACCAGTGTGGGAGAGGCTTCGCTCTAAGGTCTCATCTTAACAGTCACAAGAGAATTCACACTGGAGAGAAGCCTTACTGCTGTGACCAGTGTGGGAGAGGCTTCGCTCTAAGGTCTCATCTTAACAGTCACAAGAGAATTCACACTGGAGAGAAGCCTTACTGTTGTGACCAATGTGGGAGAGGCTTCGCTCAAACGTCCCACCTTAAGATACACAAGAGAATTCACACTGGAGAGAGGCCTTACTGCTGTGACCGGTGTGGGAGAGGCTTCAGTCAAATGCCTCACCTTGAGAAACACAAGAGAATTCACACTGGAGAGAAGCCTTACTGCTGTGAAAAATGTGGGAGAGGCTTCGCTCAAATGTCTAGCCTTGAGAAACACAACAGAATTCACACTGGAGAGAAGCCATACTGTTGTGACGAGTGTGGGAAAAAGTTCAGTGAAAATTCTACTCTCAAAATACACAAGAGAATTCACACTGGAGAGAAGCCATACTGTTGTGACGAGTGTGGGAAAAAGTTCAGTGAAAATTCTACTCTCAAAATACACAAGAGAATTCATACTGGAGAGAAGCCTTACTGTTGTGACGAGTGTGGGACAAAGTTCAGTGAAAATTCTACTCTCAAAATACACAAGAGAATTCACACTGGAGAGAGGCCTTACTGCTGTGACCAATGTGGGAGAGGCTTCACTCAAAAAGCAGGCCTGGTGAAGCACAAGAGAATTCACACTGGAGAGAAGCCTTACTGCTGTGACCAGTGTGGGAGAGGCTTCACTCAAATGTCTCACCTTGAGAGTCACAAGAGAATTCACACTGGAGAGAAGCCTTACTGTTGTGACCAATGTGGGAGAGGCTTCACTCGAAAGTCTCACCTTGAGATTCACAAGAGAATTCACACTGGAGAGAAGCCTTACTGCTGTGACCAGTGTGGGAGAGGCTTCACTGAAACATCAAGCCTTGAGAGACACAAGAGAATTCACACTGGAGAGAAGCCATTTGGGTGTGAAATATGTGGGAAGTGTTTCACTCAGTACGGAACATTAAAAGCACATACGCGCATCCATGCTGGAGAGAGAAGCCTTTCGGCTGTGACCCATCCAGAACCATCTAACAGGGGGAAAATGAAGACGACCAGGACCTCAGTAAGTTTAATTATCTCACTCACTCACGCACGCACGCACACACGCATATTTACACACACAGATGGAGGGGAGCAGAACAGAGGGCAAATATATATATATATATATATATATATATCAATTTGTGGGTCCTTGGCATGACAAGGTTTGAGAACTACCCATTTAGAAGCATTTCTAGAGACGGCCTAAGGTCAGTTCACCCCCAAATAATCTTAATTTCTATCAATAGGCCCTCTGCACAGCAGCCATATTGTAGGACATTCAGAGGTGTTACCAATGATACTAATGAAGGCTCTGTTCCATTCTGGTCAGACGGAGTCAGGGTGCTGATATTGTGCATGTTGGCTCACTGGAAACACTCCCAAATGGCCCTTTACGGGTGTGTAACTCTGAGAGTGTCCATTTGGTTCCATTTGTACACTCTCAGAGTTATGGGGGTCGGGGAAATCTGAATTTCAAAAATCTGAGAACTACTGTTCTACACTAAATGGAACAGAGCCTTCATTAGTATCACTGGTAACAACTGTGAAGGAAGTGATAATATGGCTGCTGTGCATAGAGCCTATTACACACCCCATGAAGCCTTGAAGTCATGGAGATTGTTTGTCGCATTCCAAAGCCAATAATTTGATGACCGGATGGCTGCTCAGAGTCTCCTACCGGATAGACTTCGCCGTCATCGCTGGTCATCAAATTATTGCCTTAGGAATGCGACAAAAAATCTCCATGAATTCAAGGCTTCATGGGGTGCGCAATTGATATCAAATAAGTACCTTTTGGGGCGAACTACTCCTTTTAATGGTTTACTTTGACATCAACCTGATGGACGTCGACATGTTTCACTCTCTCACAGGCTCCGCTGAGCAGCTCTGAGTCGTCTGATGAGTGATGTCCAACTGGCAGGAGGATGAAGCTGTGTGTCTGATGTGTCAACCGTCCCTCATTTGGAAACCATAAAAGACTTGTCCCTTATTAATAATAATAATAGCTCAGATTTAGATAGCGCTTTTCCACGTACCCAAAGTCACTTTACGTGAAGAAAAGGAAGGAACCAACTTTTTTAAGAAATTAAAAAAAAAACATAAGTGCTAGATTAAAATGATAAAAGTTTAAGTATGGGTTAGGAGGACATCTTAACTAGACCTCTATTGAGCTATCCTGAAGGGGTGAGTTTTCAGTGAGTTTTTGAAGGAGAGGAGGGAGGGGGCATTTGTTAGATGGTTGGGGAGTGCATTCCAGAGGGAGGGGGCAGCAACACTCTTTGCCAAAAATAGCCGATCTACAAGCTCACGCCGTGACGCGTTGTGAGCCTGTAGCTATGTTTGGCTAATGTTCCCCACCAAAATATGGACGCTAGGGTTCAAGTGGTTAATCAGATATAAGAACTGTACATACACACAGTTAGATTTTATCTTTTGACTGGAAGTCCCTTATTCTTCTTAGAAATAAGTGACGGCCGGCCGAGTGTCTCTTATTGAATTTCAGGGAGTTGGTATTAACCCTATGTGTGATGTCAAACTAGCAGGGTCCTCTGGACCAGTGGTGTAAAGTAACAAAGTACATTTACTCAAGTACTGTACTTAATTACAATTATGAGGTCTTTTTACTATATTGGAGTACTTCAAATTGTCCGTACTTTTACTACTACTCAACTACATCTCGGAGGCAAATGTTGTATGCTACTTTTACTCCACTATAATTATTTGTAGTGGAGTTACTAGTTACTTTGTAGATTTAGATTATTATTACAAAACATGCTTCAGCCCTATATACATTTCGGCCATTTGAAAAGAGCCAATCTACAAGCTCACAGTATGTCGCATCGGCTTGTACATCGGCTATTTTCAAATACATTTTTTATAATTTTTTTTTGAAAACTACTTTAAAATTTTCATTCCGAACTTTTACTTCTAACAGAGTATTTTTACATTGCAGTACTGATACACATTGATACTTTTACTGAAGTAAAAAAAAAGAGTACTTTTCCACCGCTGCTCTGGACCCCCCGGAGGATGCACCTGTGTGATCTGTGTAGCCTACTTACATTTACCATAATTACCATAGTTTGAGCATGTATTTAGAGCCGCTGAGTTTGGAGTTGGATAATTAATCTGTGTGAATTAAAGTGGCTATGTAACTTCTAACTTTTTTTTTAATGAATATAATGTAATCTATATGGTAGACTCAGAGTATGTTAATACAATTGGGGTGGTTGTATTTTGTATTTTGTGTGTGTATTTTGCGTCCCTGCTCTTCTATTGAGTATTTAGATTGTGTCAAAGGTCATGTCTCACCTAGACACTTAGATCTGACACGAATTTTGACCTGATGGTAAGGATTCAATTTATCCCCTGAGCAAGCAGGCACGTTAGCACTTGCGCAGGAAATTGTTTAAAACGTTTATTCATAATAAAATGGTTACCATTTTGGACTGCTTCCATAGTAGGCTTTGTGTGAGTTGTAACTAGTTTTACGACAAAAAAGTATTTAAGATAATCAATCATCTTAGCTTTTTTTCTCTTTGTGTGCCTTTTATAATCAATTCCTTTTGTGAAAGAAGTTTTAACAGTGTTATTAAATAACAAAGTAATGCACATTCATCAAACTTGTTTTTTTTTCGTCATTTATAGCAGCACTATGTAGTTTGGGGTATCAGTGGCCACTTGGACACAAATAACATGGCAGCCAACGTCTTTGACTTCATTACCCAAGCATGCCCGGCGAGGACGCGCTGTGATTGGCCAGTCTGCTTTGACTGGCAGTTCTGCTTTGGTGCCTTGGCAAATGCCAGGATGAAACTCATTGTCTCCCCTATATAGTACATAGTAATACAGTCAAGCCCCTAGCAGGGATCCCACTGAGTCTATACATTTATGGAAGGATGATTGTTTTTGCTTAAACATGTAACTATAATTTTGAGAGACATAATATGGTTAAAAAATTACATGCTTCTTTAGTGCCCTACTTTTTCATACTGAGTATCAAGCTAAAGTCGTGGAAATAGGCAATCTACAAGGCGTCGCGATCTACGTCGCAGCACGATGAGAGCTTGTAGATCGGCTATTTTCATAATTTCTGAAAATGTGCCTTCCGTTTCCTGAGAAGTTACGGTTTTAGACATCGGACAGTGACATTATACAAAGTAGAAAGGGGCCCTCTATGCAGCGCATACAGTATCTCTGCCAGGCCGGGTGGCCTCCTCAGGGCTGTCATTATAGACTGTTCTAGCACTCTGTTTCCCAAACAGTGGGTCTGATCGTGGACCAACTTTTATGGGTTGTGAGTAAAATATCCCCTTTTTTGTGTCTTCCATTTTAAGATGTCCTTTTCATGAAATGGATTGTCCCAAGTTTTACTTTTACTGCAAAAGTCATGAAATTGATCCATGAAGTGACTCACCAGTCACCACATAGGCAAAAAAAACCCTACTCTGACAGGGGGAGTATTAAAAATATGAAAAAACAATGTCCCGTTCTGTTCTACCCCAGGTAGGGGTATCTCAAAAAACGTAGGCTCTTTTTGAGCGTTTGGTCCTTCACTATGGCTCACTGGAACAGTATACCCGTATAACATTTTTATATTGTGTTTAATCTGTGGTAATTTTTTTATACATGTCTTTCTGAAACGTAGAGTTCTGTTTGTTGAACCAGTGCAATCATCCATCCATCCGTCTTCAACCATTTATCCGGAATCGGGCCGCGGGTGTAACGTTCCAACAGAGATTCCTAGTCTTCCCTTTCCAGAGGAACATTAGCAACGTCTTCCTGGGGGATCCCGAGGCGTTCCCCAGGCCAGTGTGGAGTGGAGATATAATCCCCCCCATCTGGTCCTTGGTCTGCCACGGGGTCTCCTTCCAGTGAGACTTGCAATGAGAAACGCTCGCAAGGCATCCGTACTAGATGCCCAAACCACCTAAATTGGTGGTTTGGGCAAGGAGCAGCAATTTTACTCCGAGTAATCTCATTTCGACCGCTTATCTGCAATCTTATTCTTTCAGTCATGACCCACACTTCATGACCATAGGTGTGAGTAGGAATGGTATAACGAGATCTTTACCTCGTGGCTCAGCTCCCTTTTCGTTACAACAGTGCGGTACAGCGACTGCAATACCGTTCCTCCTGCTCCCTCCTCCCCTCACTCATGTGCACCAGGTGAAGGAGTTTAAGTATCCCAGTGCAATCAATGCTAATTTTTTTTTTATATTAAGTAAATCCTCTGTCAGACTGTCAATTTCAACCTACTGGTTGTTTTTACATCATACTTAGATGGTCTACACTCTACAGGTAGTGTCCCTACATCCCAAAACAATCAGAATGCCAATATTTGGTTCAATTGTGAATCAGCAGCCTTTTATATAAGGCCTTAAATAGGCGGAAATAGCAAAGAGTTGACTTTTCGAGCAATATTCACTTGTAATTTTGGTCCTAAATCAATACTTATAATGACCATATTTAATGTCCGCTATCTATATATATTGCGTATACGCGTGCACGTTACTGTGGTTTTAGGTTAAGTTTAATTCCCCCCTGGTACTGTTTCACAAGGCTACCAATACATTTCCTCAAACCATTTGGTAAATGTCTGCTCAACCAGCCTGCTGATGAAACCTACTTGTTATTTTCCCCTCAGACATTGCACAATGAGGACAACATCATGTTTTTCTGTCTGTTAAACAGCTCATGACTGCTTTATCAGAACATGAACTATTTATGACTTAGTATGCCTATGCCTTCCTCCGACACATCATACTCTATTTTTCTTCTGGGGCCTTCCTCAACAGTTCAATGTTCTCCCTTGATTATATCACATGTTTCTCTAACTAAGAGATCATCCAGTTAGTCACTACAAAAGTATATGGCTTAGTAACTAACTGGCCATCCATTTTAATTACTCCACCCCAAAGATTTATACTTATTAAATTCTCACCTTCCACTGTTTAACTAGCCATTACTTTACCCCCTCTTTCTGCCATTAGAAAGTGTCCTCGTTTAACCTATCTGTATCTCACTTGAACTTGGGGCCTTCCTGTGGTTTCCTGTGGTTTCCTGTTCTCTCCTGCCTTTACACAGTTTACAGTAAGGCAGTTAGGCCATCACCGGCTACTTCCCTATTCTATTCTTGTGGGGAAATTCTCGCAGTAACCAGATTTACTCTCTACTGAAAAGGTCAAGGTCAGACACTTTAATTCTGCATACAGTTGTTTACTTGTGAAATATTTACATACTAATCAACCCAAACCATTATTATCATTCAATTTATAACACCATAAATTCAACAATCATTTATAAAGCAAATAAACCCCGGCAAATAATTCCAGGCAAATAAACAAAATAAACAGGCCTGTTCTGAACTCTTTCTCTGAACCTCAGTAACCCCTGCCCATCCAACCCCAACCTTCTGTCAGTCCACATTGTTGTCTTCCCCGCGTTGTTCAACTCTTCTTCGCTTACATCCATTAAAAGAATATATATATTTAAAGATTTGCACACATTTTCATGATTTTTCAAAAATAGCCAAAGTGTAAAATAATGCTTTTTTTTAGCTAGCTGTGAAAGTTGAGAGGTGATGAAGGGGAATCCATCCTGAGACCCGTCTCGGCTGCTGTTGTGTGTACAACAGTGGAACCGTATAAGGTTCCCATCATCCTCTCCTCGTTATTCGTGGCCTAATGGGCCTACTGGGGAGGGGGGCGGGGGGCTCAGGAACCTCTGGAGATTCATTTGGTACCCAGGGCACTACATGAGCTGTTTGTTTGGTTAAACAGGGGCTATTATCCATTCTAGCCACGCCCACACCTGAAAGAGGGAGTAACAAGTCAATCCTTTCTCATTTTCAACCTACTGGTTGTTTTTACGTCATAATTGCACAGATGGTAGACAGGCAGTGTCCCTACATCCCAAAACAACCAGAAAGATGTGTTAAAATAATGCTGTATTGTGAATCAACAGAATTTGATAGGCTCCTAGGCCTTGTTAAGTTTTTCTTTTCCCGAATTACTTCTAATCCTGATCTATTACTACTGTAAAATGCCTACAAACGAAATGTTATGCTTAATAACAGGAAATACATTCTGATACCATGTTTTTACCCACTTCATATTCATGTGGAATCTAAGGATGTTTCTCTGGTAGGCCTAATATCTCGATGCCTCGATCAAAATAGATGGAATTGCAAAATATTGTTCTATAAGCCTTCTATGGTAGCCAAGCCAGACTTATAATGCAGTATGGGCTAAGTAGAATACACTAATGTGTGCCATTCTTAAAGCCTGCTCAGTGTAAAGACATTATGCGAGGTGTGCCATTGTGTTACACGCTGTGTTGTTGTTATTGTTACTATAAACTGGCCCAGATTTTGACTTTATGCTTACTCCAGACAAGGCGTAAGATTTGTGCCTGGTGTTGGTGAGAAGAACTGAAGAAGGCTTAAACCCTAGTCGATGCAACTGGCATAACTATTACTTAGGTTAGACATAGAATACAGAAGGCATCAGCTCTGTTGGTACTTGTGTGATGTTTTGAAACACTTTAATTATCCAGCTCTAACCAATTAAAATATCACACCAACCCTTGACGCTACAAAACTTACAATGTTTTGTACTAAAGCTACTTTATTAACTGTTGGTACCATTAAGGAAATCCCAAACATTGCACTGGAAATTGTTCCATCTTTGCTCCAATTGTTGGCAACTCGAAAAAAGCGCCCTTCAAGCGTTTGTCCTTTTTCTACATGAAAGTTCCCCTGGCTGTACCCCTGACACTGTCTGCGACTCTGCCCTACATTGCAACACTATTGTTGCAATATGTCTATTCACGAATAGACATATTTTTTTGGACACTATTTAAACATATAAAACTAAATAAGAACAGTACATTTCATTGATTAGGTATTTTATTTCATGTTCAAGGTGTGCTAATTCTTTATACACATTCTTCTGAAACATGCAGTTCTGTTTGTTGAACCAGTACAATCAATAATAAAAATCAAATATCAATGCTAAAATCCACTTCCCCTCCATCCAAGTGAAAGATTCATCATACTACTGTATCATAGATTAGATTTTAGAGACAGGTCTCAGGATGAACAAATCACAACAGCCCCCTATAGTATGTTTCCTGATTCTTAACAGTTTCAGAGAAAATACAAGGGGTGAAATGGATAGAAGGAACAGGGGAAATAGATTGGATCTTCCACTGATCACTCGGAGCTGTGAACAAATCCTGGCTGGTTGCTGGTGATGTGTTGTTCGATCCAGCTCTGGTAGTTGGACACTCTGGTATACACCCCAGGTTTGATAGGTACGGTGCAAGCAGGATCACCCCAGCTCACAACTCCAGCCTGGATCCAACGTTTGCCCTGTTTGACCACCATTGGTCCTCCAGAATCTCCCTGTGCAACAAAGACAAAATGTTTGTTTGCCATCACTTAATATTCCAATATGCTTCATTTCCGTCTATTTGCTATGACTGACCGATGTGTGCAGTTAGACGAGTATTTTATCTTTTTGTAAAGTTTGTGATAGTGTTTCCCTCTTCTCTTGTTTGAAATTATAATGCAGAATGTAGTTACTGATAAATAATTACAAAGTAGGCAACTATCAAACTTAAATGCATTTTTTATGTGGACTCTGTTTCAGTCCCATTACCCAAAGCTTTTTAAATGCACCAGAATTCTTTGACGTAGTCAAAGATTAGTCTGCAACAACATGTTCCAGATTTGCAATCCAACAGGAAGCTTAACAGAGGTGCATCTTCACACAGACCTCATTGAACAACAGTATCCCCTGCATTCATTTATCTTAAAACGTTTACAATGTTCCTACATAATCTCCCATGCAAGTGGTTTAATAAGTTCATACCATAAATAAAATTAACACTTCAGTGACAGCTAAACTGCAAATGTACACATGGCCGCTTCTCCCTACACGCACACTACGCAGGTTGCGTGGGGCCCCGCCTACCCGCCGATCAAAGAGGCCCCCTCTCCGCCCCCTCCCTTCAGCAGAAAATAACATGCATTACTGCGTTCACATCAGCGCAGGCTGTGCAGCGCTGCTTGTCACCCTAAAACCGAAATAAAGTAACAAAAAAAACCGAAAAAAACACATGCACGCGCTGTGCGCGCGTGCATGTGTCCCGTATCCTGCGTAGGGCCCCTGTGGAGTCTAAAGCGGCACTGGATGTACATACTGTATACCGCAGAGCTATACACTACTGTTTGAGTGAACAAATCACTCTCAAATGAACACTGCTCAACTCTACATAATTGTTTGCTGGATCAATCAATGCACAAACACGTATTGCGTCTAAAGGGTGAACAAATGACACTAGATGTAGCTGACTTACAAAGCAGGTGCCCTTTCCTCCATCACCAGCACACATCATGTTGTCCGTGATTTCTTTGACATGGTTGTCGTTGCATTCTTTGTTGGACACTAGAGGCAGCTTCACCTCCTGCAGCCTCTGTGTGGAAGGTAGAAGAGCTGGAAGAGAAGAGAATAACGTTTCTGCATAAGGTGATAGGTTGCTTAACAACTCCACAAAGCATGTGTGTAATATTCATATACTGTATCATTAATACACTCTTATAATATAAATGATTTGTTGTTCTTTGTCCAGGATCCCTTAAAGGTTGCGTCAATGGAGATTCTAAAACGGCTAGTCCCATTCCTTGACTCTGATTGGCTGGTTTCCGTTTAGTAGACGTGATATATGAGACTATATTCTACACCTTCAATCAGTTTAAATCACGTGAAGTTCACAGTCAGACATATTAGCTAAATCTGGCTTTAAATTAAATCATGAATTACTATCGAAGTTGCGTTTTGTTTCTCTAATGTGTTTGTTTGAGAAAAGTCTTCACACGGCCTTGCTATGCAAGCAAACACTAGTCTCTGTCGTGAGGAAGTGGCTCTTCCTGGTGGCTGGGAAGGGGAACTACTTTCTTGTAGAAGTTGTTCTTGTAGTGAATTATTGTAACCTGTTTTAATTGGGACATGTCTATGATTTTCATGTTGCCATATTTGTAACCGTTTTAGAAAAGCAATAAGCTACACAAGGTCTCAGTTTACCTCTATTTTATAATGCTGAGAGGGTCGGAGTCACTCCGCTGGCACTACGCCTCTCAGCCATTATAAAATACAAGGTAAACTGAGACCTTTCATTGCTGAATACTGAGGGTCTCAGCACAGCTGAAAATATAGTTTAGTCTAGGGACTATCATCATCTGCATAACTGTATCTGCGCAGTACCCAGTGAACATCTGGATACTGATTGATTACATTATCTCACACAAAAGTACAAGGAAATATCCCAGATTAATACCAGTAGGAGCACCATTGAATCACAACTAGGGCAAGAAAGATTGTTGCACTCTTGAACATATACAAATATCATTAGGAATGTTGTGTGTTTCATAAACTATATTTCATAATACAATCACTGAAGATGTCTCACCTCCGGTGTTGATTCTGCCCCAGCCGGTAACCCAGGCGGTGCTGCCGGCAGTGAAGCTGCTTCCGTCTGCTGCCAGGCAGACTGGTCGGATGTAATCGGTAAACTTAACAGGGGCGGAGAGTTTTATCAAAGCAATGTCGTTGTCAAAGGTATCAACGTTATAGTCGGGGTGGTTGATGATCTCTGACACGGATCTGGACACCTCGATGGAACTGCTTCCCTGCTGTGTCTGCCGTCCAAGGTACACTGTGACATCACTGGGGCTGGAACTGGAGAGAGAGAGAGAGAGAGAGAGAGAGAGAGAGAGAGAGAGAGAGAGAGAGAGAGAGAGAGAGAGAGAGAGAGAGAGAGAGAGAGAGAGAGAGAGAGAGAGAGAGAGAGAGAGAGAGAGAGAGAGAGAGAGAGAGAGAGAGAGAGAGAGAGAGAGAGAGAGAGAGAGAGAGAGAGAGAGAGAGAGAGAGCGAGAGAGATGTCAGTGATAATACTGTAGGTGGTAGTGTTATACCCAATATGTATTACTAGCTCAAACAGTATATAGATGTAATTATGAAAACAACCCACCAGTTAATTTAACAGTTCTGATCCTAAACTATCCATCTTTGCTACTGAGAGATTAAAACATTGCATTATACTACGGCTAAAATAATGACATAATTGTCCTGGTGGCTCAACCATTCCTGTGTCTAGAATAGATCTGTGTTGCATTTTATGCCTTCTCCTTTCCTGTTAAAATCTGGAGTGTTAATCGCTCAGATGTTGCTACTGTACTGAGTTACATTATCACTGAGGGCCCTATTTAGATCATCTATGGGGCAAGGTCTGAGTTTGCGCCTTGGGTTCATGTAAACTCCAATTTTAGTTAAATGGCAGATACTGCATACAGTGAGCTCTCCGCTCACCGAATCATAAAATGGAAAAACGAGAGGTGCATGGGCCACCTGCAGTGGCTGTACTGCTGATCAGAATCACGCCTTACTCCTGTCTGTCTGTCTGTCTGTCTGTCTGTTATAGATGTTCTTTAAGTTATTTTTTAAAGCAAACATTTGTCAAATATTTTGTTCCAGGGACCTCCAGAAGCAAAGATATGAGTTACAAATGTTTGCTTTAAAAATACATATATATATATATTAAAAGATTTGCACACATGTTCACGATTTTTCAAAAATAGCAGATCTACAATCTCATATAGACGGCACTCGGTGTATGAGCTTGCATATCTGCTATTTTTAAATAGCCAAAGAAATCTAAAATGACAGAGATGCGTTCCCGGATTGAATGGGTTAATAATCACATGCTCATTATCAGTGCGCATCGGGAGCCCCGAGTTTGGTGACCTGTTACCGCTGTCCGCTGAACGGTAGCAGAGACAGATACAGAAAGCCATGGATTCACGGCATTCCCACATGGCGAAAGGTATTTGAACATATTCATCAGCAGTAAAGTTTAAGCTAGCTATTGAAATAAACTACATAAAATCTCTCTCTCCCCTCAGTGCTCTTGTCTCCATGCAAAGATGCAAGGCGACATTCTTATTCTTATTATTCACACACGTTCAACACATTTTTGTTTGTGATGGAATAATGAAAAAGCAAGTGCTTGAAAATGTGTTGACGTTTTTGCTACCTCCTAGCATGGCAAATGGTCTGGTACTATATGGATAATACTCTGGCCCACACCAATAACATTATTTTAAGACCTCAATGCTGAGTCTCACTGCAACGTCTTCTACCGTGTTGAACATCTGCTGTGTTGAATTTGGACAGATTTTGATTTTGCTAGCTGTGTTTGAGTGTTGAGAACCTGTTGATCAATATATTATCGAATGTATACTCTTTAAATAGCAGTGAAATACTGCGCTGAGGAACTTCTTAGACGTATACCAAGTCACAGCTGGTCTGAGGCGTGACCTGCTACAACGTAGGCTAGGTGCTGCGGGTGTGAAAATGACAACTTTTACAGTGTACAAATGTATGCAGAAATGCTCATGGGAATTATAGATACAGCTAACATTATGAGCCGAGTAAGAGAGTTAAGTGTAAATGATCCAGAGTCAAATCTTACGTTCTAAAGCATACGACAGAAGTCAGGATCCACATGTCGTTAATGAGGGCTCCGCCACAGCGGTGTGAGCCTTTAGTGTGCAGACTGGCCTGCCAGGGCCATGCTCCGGTTACAGCTTCAGCACCTCCTATGATCCATGCGTTGAATGGAGCCAGGCCGCACACTGCAAGGAAATGCAACGAGACAAACATGTGAAAAACATGAAAAATCATGCAAGACTCCATTCCGAAATGTCTCTTACTTTACTTTTCTCCATCCAGGCCTCATCTCATAATGCACTCGGCTGTCTTAATTGCTTTGTTCTTGTCTGTCTCTTTCATCTATTTCTCACTCATTTTTCATTTTATGTGTGCGCCTGTCTGTAACCCCTGCTCTGATTGTTGTGCTCAGTCAAACCACAGCATGCAGACCATGCTTTAATAACATAATGTTATTTCACACGTAAGATTGTTACTGGATGGTGTATAGAGACGTCTGTTGTTCAGCATATTGCTACTCTTTAAAAAGTGCTGTAAGGATGGTTGTCCTTACACTCCTAATACTCCTTTCTTGTAAATGGGCACCGTTCCTGGTGGGCACAAACCTGCCTACAGAAATGCCCCAGGACTACACTTTCAAAGCATTTCATTATGTGAGGTTTTCTACCTAACTAGGATCTTGGACTGGGACAGAGACAATAGTGATGCACATTGCATAACTGATCTGCACATACTTTAAGAGCACATGCATGGAAAGACCCCATCTGGGCCAGGAGACGTATTCAGGAGCCTGCAGTGTGCACCTCATCATCAACTATAATAATTAAAAGGGGCCAACGAATAGGCCTCTTCCATTCCCCTCAGTTACAGGGCGGACTGGCTCTGCTGGGAGGTCACTGGTGTCAGATCGGTAAAAGAATTGGTTAGCCTCACCAAGATGCAGGTTAGAGCTGGCAGGGCCATAGAGCATCGACCTTTAATGCCTTCCATAGTGTTACACTCCTCTAATTTACTGTCTATCATCTCTTTAGAATTCCTCTTTCCCAGGCTTATAGCCTGTTTAAGGTCCTTCTGTGCAGGAGACTTTATTCATGCAAATGAATGAATGAAAACAGAACTCACCATCCAACTGCGCTCTGCCACCTGAGAAGTTGAAAGAATTGCTGTTAGTGTGGTGGCACAGAAACCTCTCCTGTTACCAAAAATACATACGCATAGGACATGACCTGCATGCACGCAATGACAGGCATGTGTTTTATCAACCTAAATGATCTTGCAGGTTACAGAAACAAATCGACAAGGATTTCCATTCACCATTGTGTGACACTTGATACCTCTGTCATCACTAACACTATATTGCTGGACGACAGAAGTCCCAGGTTCATATTACCAATCTTACATCATTAATGTAGATGGGTTAATATGTGTCTTATTCTACTTTGAATAGATGTGTTAATAGACAGATAAACACATTACCTGTTCTATACACTACAAACCTAAGATCTCCTATTTGGTTGTTATATTACTTGCATTGATTACGGCATTTGCATATATATCCTTAAATAGAACATTAACATTTTTGTGAATAACATTTTGAATATTGTGACACTTACCATCAACCACTAAAGCTAAAATCAAAACGCAAAGGGTCAGTCTTGAGTCCATGATGTCCCCTGTCCCAAGTGTGTGCAACCACAGCCAGGACCATTCATTTATAGTGCTTGCCAACGTGCAGTCACCACGGGAGGGGGGGGGGGGCGTGGCATAGTAGCTGCAGACATACTGGCGGGGGTCAATGTTAAGTCAACCTATGCCACACCAAGATGTCTGCGCTACCAAATGACACTTGTTGACGCCCCCTTCAGGATTTTTTTGGTACGCACTATTAAGGGGAACGGACAGAGACTGCCAGCTGTGCCAACTCCATCAAAAGACAGACTTTGAATGTCTAATTGTTGTTTTTACAATCTAATCCTTCAATCACTTATTGCTCTCACTAAGAATTAAGGCTGCCTTTGATATTAATACATTCTTATCCAAATAGACCTAATATGACTAATAAAGAATGTGCTGTTCTGGATTCACTTTGATGACATTATTATCTGCCCGAGTGATGAAGCAATTTTTAAATTGTCTATTGTTGTGTAATCTAAAATCCAAATATTGAGGCCAGATGACAATTAGAATACAAATATTACAAGAAGCTCCACACTGATTGTGTTATGTTTTAGTGTAATGTAAAGAAGGAACCATTACTTACCTGTAGTTCATGGGTTAAAGGTATTTATTATGTATTTATTGTATGTTCTATCTATATCTAGAATTCACCTCTTGACATGGGGGAGTCCAGACTAATTAGGTCAGCTGAGTATGAACAGCTGCTAGTTCACACTAGATTAGAGTTGTGGGTGGAGAGCTGGACACCACTACATGTATGTCAAGGGTGCCACAGAGTTTGCCATGTTTGTCCTTGTTGATATCTTTCTGGTGGTGAATAAACACACTTTTTGGTTGCCCCATACCACGGCTTCGGTAATGGATTCCAGCCTCTAATTGGGCCATTCTCACAGCGCCACTCGCCAAAAATAGCCGATCTACCAGCTCACAAAGCATCACACACGGTGTGTTATGAGCTTATAGAGCTGCAATTTTCAAAGCACTCAACAGTCCATATTTCATTTATTTTATGTATTTATACGTTTATTTGGAAGGGACGGCGCTTATTAATGATACAAATAAATGGTAAATGGTGCATTTATATAGTGCTTTAATCCAAAGCGCTTTACAGAGATTGTGCATTATACATTCACCCATTCACATACACATTCATACACCGATGGCGGAGGAACCAACCTGCTCATCGGGAGCAATTAGGGGTTCAGGGTCTTGCTCAAGGACTCTTCGACACTAACTCTGGGGGAGCCTGCCCAGCCCGAACTGTTTGCTCTACCCGGCCACTCTACCCCTGAGCCTGAACACCACACATACAATGCTGTGTAAATACACCGGATTTAGCAAGAATGCTATTTTCCATCTGTAATCCCCATACAGAAAACAAGCAACTATACAAAAAAGAGCACATAAAAACATTACTGAAACAGTACAAACAGAAGAGAAAAAACAACAGTAAAAATGGCCTAGTATTGACCTAAAATACAAGACACTCAAGACAACCAAAAAAACGTTTAAGCCTATTTTAAAAATGTTCACAATCACATGTTTGATCGTCTGCGATCTTTTTAGTAGGACCTTAAAAGATGTAAAGGATGGACACTCTCTTATGTTAGTGGGTAGATTGTTCCAAATTGCGCTTCCTTGAACTGACTGCACCTGATGCCTGTGTCTGGCTTCCGTTTTATAAATTCCTCCAGAGGAGGCGGGCATAAACCATGTAAAGTTATATACATATAGCACCTGTTTAAAGAGCTTCCTTTTATCAAATCAAGCTTTGTTCCCACACCATGTCTATTAGTTAAATTATTGTATACAATTTGATGGATTATATATATATATATATATATATATATATATATATATATATATATATATATATATATATATATATATATATATACATATATATATATATATATATATATACATACATACATACATACATATATATATATATATATATATATATATATATATATATATATATATATATATATATATATATATATATATATATATATATATATATATATACATATATATATATATATAAAAGTAGGCTATCAATAATTAAGACATTGATAGTGTAGCGTCTTGGAAACAATATTATTTATGATTGTGTGGATAATATCTCATTCATACAACGTATGACTATGTTTATCATCAGTCTACAACAGATAACAGGGCTGTAGTGAGGCTGTTTGTGTTCTTTGCACACTGTTCATTCTGCAGCAGCAGACAGCAGATAACAGGGTTGTTTACATGGTTTCATACAGGTCAATCTGTGGAGCAAGGTTTATGATTCAAGATTCTTTGATATTGTCACAGCATGAACTTACAATACAGCTGTCACAACATGGTAGGCAGTGCAACCCTTGTACTCCTCCATGGTGTGACAATAATACAAAATGTAATGAGAAGTTTCAAAATAATAATCAAAATACTAAAGCAAAATGACCAATACAAAGTGTGTATGAAGGATGGAAGATGTTAATTAGGAACTCACTGATTAAATAATTTTCATCTTATTATAATTGTGCTTCAACACACACACACACACACACACACACACACACACACACACACACACACACACACACACACACACACACACACACACACACACACACACACACACACTGAATATCAATATTCAAATGTTGTATTACATTATTGTATTTATATGTTAGATTGTTTATGGACAGATACATGTTGTGTGAATAATTAACAAAATCCAGCAGATCCTGGTAGTGTTTTAGCTAAAGTGCCGATAGATAGGTGACATCACATGTCCGTGTTTGAGGGGCAAAAAAAACAAGACAAGAGATTCTTCTTGAATTTGACCACACCCCCAAATGCCCATATGTGTGTCTCAAAGAATACCTACAGAATCGTATGCACATTATGTAATGGTCATAACTGAGGAGTTATCTTGCATGTAGTCTGCTGCCGATATGTTAGCCAGCTAGATTGATTAATGTGATAGCATAAACAGTATTCAAATTCCAAAATAGCAAAAGTAGCAAATCTACAAGCTCAAAGCGGGTTGCTTCGCGTTGCGTTTCGAGCTTGTAGATCTGCTACTTTTGATACGTTTGTGTGACGCTGTAGTATGATTAAGCAGGGCATTAATTTACGAAAAAAACACAAAAAGTTAAAATATGGAGATAAGAGGTTTCTGCTCGACAGCAACGATATACAGTAAGACAATATTGCACAAGGTGATGCAGACGTGATTTAGCTGCATATTGTTTCACAGCATAATGTGGAGATTTTAATTCACAGGGCATCCCATTGGTTATAATCACTGTAAATCATTAACACAACTTTAAAATACTCACTCACAGCCCTCAGACAACAGCAACAACATAAGGTTTTGATGCTAGAGTGTCACATGAGAAAGGGCAGAGGGCATTACTTTGTGTTGAGTATTAAAGTATGAGTTTAAGATTTTCTTTTTTTTTTAATTGCCTTTGGCCACCTGCCGCCTCTGTGTCCTACGGCGGCATGCTTATCTACAAGTTATAAAAGTTGCAATGGGCTATGCACATTTATGCAGCCACAGCAAAAAAATACCTTTTATTTTTCCTCCACAGGGGCTGCTCAGCCAAAGAGGTTAAATGGGCAACTTTAGCCCAGCCTTGTGTGTCCCTGTTTGACACAACCAATTCTGTTTTGTTTGTTTGTTTTTTCCCCCCAAATGATAATTAGACCAGTCTAAAATGTTCACATATTAAATGAATGAATATAATATTATTTGCAAAATTATATTTTAAAACAATAAAATATTTCCATCGTAAAAACTATAAAATGTAACATTTTTCAGAAACACTCACAGAAGACTGCTCTCTAGTGAGCTCATGTTCTACTTACTTTAATACTTAGAAATTATCCTACATTTTGTACCTTTCTGTTATCTATTGTAACTGTGTATACAGTATAGATTGTCGGTGTACAGAGCGCTTTACACCAAGTCAAATTCCTTGTATGTGAACATACTTGGCCAATAACCAGATTCTGTTTCAAATGTTCCCTATCATACTCTGGACATTTCAAAATATCAAAGTTATTATTATTTTTATTTTTTTCTTGATTCCATCAACTCTTACCACCAGATTATGATTGTTCTGCAAGTCAACTAAATTCAAGTTCATCTTTATTATCCCTCATTGGCCAGTAATCACACATAGAAGAAGCATTTTAAAACAAACAATACATGGGTGACAAATACACATATCATTTAGTAAAACATTCAAACAGACAGGGGAAAGAAAATGTGCAAAAAGTGTAAATGCTGTATGTCTCCACAGCTGCTCATTATAAAACCTGATAGCAGCAGGAATTAATAAGTTGTGTGTTTTATAGTGCAATAACCACCTGCTCCCTCAGTTGCTGTCAGTTGCTGTTTCTGGCCTTTTAGGTTTATGCCGGTCTTGGCTGGGCAACATCAAGTGTTCTAATTTATATGGGACCGCCAGATTTGTCTATGCTAAGGGAGATCAGAGGACTTTGCTTTATACTGTAGGTGCGTTTAAAAGATAGTGGGTTGGTTTAATATTAGTAATAGATTATTACAAAGTGAAATATATTTTAATAACCAGTGGATTGATCCAGGATCAGCCATGACAATGATTTTTGTAGGAGTCACTCTGTTATTTCACACTACCAATATAAAACAAGTCAAACTCAGAGAGAAAAAGGGAGATGGAGTGCCATATGGCACTTGACCATGTCTCTAATGGTGTAACCTCAAAGGTATTGTAGAACAACTGAAATTTGGATGATTATTCACATTTTTTTTAAGATTGGGCACTACCAAGTTGGTCCACAAATAGTAGAATGAGGTTTACATTTAGGTTTAGGTTTAGCTGAAGTGCTCCTTTCAGTAAATAATTTGTGTTCTCATGTCACCATGTCAGGTTTTAATATTCAAGAGATCTCAATCCAAAACAGCACATCCCCTCCACCACTTAGGATGAAACAACCAATCACAACAGTATCGCCTGATTCTCATGAGAACAGTTACAGAGAAAATACAAGGGGTAAAATGGATAGAAGGAGCAGGGAAAACAGATTGGATCTTCCACTGATCACATTGCTAGAGTTGTAAACAAATCCTGGCTGGTTGCTGGTGATCTCTTTTTCGATCCAACTCTGGTAGTTGGACACTCTGGTATAAACCCCAGGTTTGATAGGTACGGTGCAAGCAGGATCACCCCAGCTCACAACTCCAGCCTGGATCCAACGTTTACCCTGTTTGACCACCAGTGGGCCTCCTGAATCTGCCTGTCAGAGAAAGACAAAATAGATTGTTTGCCATCACTAAATATTCCAATATGCATTATGTATTTACTATCTGACTGGTGTGTCTGTGTTAAAAGAGCATTTTAGCTTTTTGATACGATTGTGACTGTGTTCCCCCCTTCTCTTGTTTGAATTGAAATTGTAAGACGTCATCATAATGTGAGTCAACAAGGCAAACATTGTTACTGATGAATAATAACAAAATAGGAAACTCTTCTTAAATATGTATTTTCTTATGAGGATTCCCTTTCAGTCCCATTGTCCAAAGCTTTTTTAAATGCACCAGCATTAGTAATGACTTCATTGACATGGTCAAAGATCAGATTTGCAATCCAACAGGGAGCTTTATAGGAGAGGTATACCTTCAGGTTGGTGTAAGCACACCACAATGAACAATATCCTCTCCATCAATTCATCTTAATGTTACAAATGTTCTTTCATGAACTCCAATGCACGTGGCTATATACTGTAAGTCCACTTCATCACTTAAATTAAAACTTCAGTTAGCCAAACTGTAGAGGTACATCTGCCCCAGATCAGCATTACTGTACAACTGAACAAATCACTCTCAAATTACAACTCTGCGTAATTATTTACTGGATCAATCCTGCAAACGTATGTGTCTAAACTCTAAAGGGTGAAAGAATGACACTGGATTTAAAATACTTACAAAACAGGTGCCCTTTCCTTCTAGACCAGCACATATCATGTTGCCAGTGACTTCTCGTTCTCCTACATAGTCGGCATTACATTGTTTGTTAGACACAAAGGGCACGTCCACCTCCTGCAGGCTCTGTGGAGAGGGTAGGGGAGCTGGAAAAGAGATGGGGGGGGTTCTGAATAAAGGTCGATCACATCTACATGTGTGAATATTCATTTCAGTAATATATTAACACTCATATTATTGTTCTTTGTCCAGGATCCCTTAAAGAGTGTTTCAGTGGAGACAACCTCACAGACAGACACGCACACTGACATTCTGCGCATTTATAGTAGGATGTAATAGGAGTTATATGATCTTGATGCGTCAGTCCGGTCTGTTTATTTTCACCCATTTCTTGACAGAGAACAGTTTACAAAAGAAACCGTGGATAAACAGGTGGCCAAGGAGTATTAACCCATTCAATACAAGCTCATAGCGTGGCACCGAGTGCCAGATTTAGAAGACATTTGTAGAATCCCCAGAAGCAAAGATTTGAGTAACAAATGTTAAAATACATATATATATATATATTCAAACTAAAGATTTGCACACATTTTCAAGATCTTTACAAAAAATAGCACTATTTTGGAATAGCCAAAGAAATCTAAAAAAGACACAGATGCGATGAATGAAAAACAGAAAAAGTCTGCCACAGAATTGTCAGCAATAAACATTTCATGTTTATAATCACTGAACATGATGAAGATGTCTCACCTCCAGTGTTGACTGTGCCCCAGCCGGTAACCCAGGCGGTGCTGTCAGCGCTAAAGACACTTCCGTCTGCTGCCAGACAAGCAGGTCGGACGTAATTGGTAAATTTAACAGAAGAGGAGAGTTTTAACAAAGCAATGTCGTTGTCCTTTGTTTTACTGTTAAAGTTGTGGTGTTTGATCATCAGGGACACGGGGCTGGAAACCTCATTGGGATGGGGACCCTGTTGTGTCTGTCGTCCCAGGTACACTGTGACCTCACTGTGGTTGAAACTAAGTGTATGGAGAGAGAGATAGATGTCAGTTGACAGTGACTGTAGGCGGAACATACAGTGTTACTCTATTGGCCTATTTACAGTATTATCACCTCAAAGAATATGATTATTTAAACATTAAACCACCCTGTTAATTTAACATTTCTGATTGATCGTGTGTTTGATTCATTAGTTGCTCAGAGTCTGTAATGGCGCGCACCTCCACTTTAGCAAACACTGGGTGAAAAAGGTGATATACCTGGATACATGGGCAAGGTTTACACCCACCCAACATAAATGATAGGTGGGAGTTTTTCAATGAATGCGGGAGAGGACTGTTTACCTTAAAATGCCTTTAAGATACCTGGATATACGTCTCTCTTTTCTCTGCTTGGGAATCTTCCTTACACATGTAAATTAGAGGTTTGTTCAAACAATGGGAGGTGTGGGGTTCATAGAGGGGGGGGGCTCAGAGAGAGAGAGAGAGAGAGAGAGAGAGAGAGAGAGAGAGAGAGAGAGAGAGAGAGAGAGAGAGAGAGAGAGAGAGAGAGAGAGAGAGAGAGAGAGAGAGAGAGAGAGAGAGACATACACACAGACTATTGCACAATTACTGATTAAAAAACAATGAGTGAGATGTCTGTCTGTCTGTCTGTGAGAGAGAGATATACACACACACACACACACACACACACACACACACACACACACACACACACACACACACACACACACACACACACACACACACACACACACACACACACACACACACACACACACACACACACAGATCAGGTCTTGGGTCTAAATCTCAACTACTGTGCACAGTGGTTTAACTACTGATACTTTCTCTTTGATCTGGCTTAACTGTACAGTTGTGGCACTGTAAACACATCTGTATGCTATTCTTTCAATCGGTAGGAATGATGGCGCACAATCCGTCCGTGTACCTTGCAAATTCCAAATCTCGACAGGCCTCCCAAAGAAATGCCGGTCTGGGTGAGGATGCAACTCGGCAGTTGGGTCCAAACGGGGTACCTCAAAGCTTGAGTTGCTAGAACACCACTTATTGATACTTTTACTTAAGCAAAACAGTTGAGTACTTGTTCCTCCAATGTCCCTGTTTAAAAATGATTGAATAAACACTAATAACCAAGGTTACTGTAGTAACAGAGGTCCTCTCTGTTACACAAGGTGCTGTACAACAAACAGTGGTGTGAAGTAACTAAGTACATTTACTCAAGTACTGTACTTAAGTACAATTTTGAGGTAATTTTACATTACTGAAGTATTTCCAATTGTCTATACTTTTACTTACTATTTTATTTACTGTTATTTGAAAACTTTAGTTACTAGTTACTTTGCAGATATAAATTATTACATTATAAAACATACATTAACCACTTTAGCCTTATTTTATACATCAACAAGCTCACACGCTATTTTCAAACGTTTTAGCACTTTTACTTTTGGTACTTTAAGCACATTTTGATACCAAAATGTGTTGTACTTTTTACCCATATCACAAACAAGGCTACTTTATGTGTGTTTTCGTTTGTATTTTGGGGGATAGAGATTAGATTACATGCAGACACAACATTTGCATGATAGGTGTCGATGGTTTCAATGTTCCTATTGTTTCATGTTTCACTCCTGAGCACCGCCTCTTCACACCGTGTCTGTGAGATGTCTTTGAGCCAGTGTTGCCAGGTTTTTTTTATAATAAATTTGCACCAAGAATTTTATTTGAAAATAGCAGTCTACAAGCTCACAACGAGTTGCATCACGAGTATATCTTGTATAGCTTGTATATTTGCCATCTTCAAATAGCCGATGTATACAGTAGGTAGGTTTAAAGTGCTCATGTGAGTCATGTGACCCATAATCGCTTCTATTGGGCTTGTTTTTCTAGACCTGCTTGCTTGTTTCTCTCACAGAATCTGGCAACCCTAGCCACAGCACGGGGGCGTGTATTAGCCAAGGCACCAAGTTGGCTTTACAGGATAGCAGTTTGTTGTTAGAGAACTCTGCTTGGAAACTATTAACTGCATGATGAATTTGTTTAATTTGTGAGTAAAATGGCAACAAACACGAGTAGAGATTTATTTTATGCATCGGGTGCTGCTTCGAGTCCTCGCAGACGCCAGCCTTCGACTCCGAGAAGAACAGAATTATTAGGTGGTCCTCTTAGCTGGTCGAGAGCAACGCTGCTCGGGATGATGCTTTGTCTACGCTGCTGCCTCTGCCTGCACCAAAGAGCAAATAACATCAACCTTGCGGTAAGTGAAATTATGTCTGACTATATAGGCCCTGTGTCTACTATCTAGAAAATTCTTTGTATGAGTTGCTTGTAGAAAAATAAGTGTAACTAATGTTCTGGTGGGCAACCGGAAGGCTCACCCCAAAACACGATCGCCACCATTTTAGGGGGAATACCAGGTAGAGATCTTATCGGATATGTGCCGGATTTGCGCCCGGGTGACTGTGTTAGGGGCGAGTGTTTTGGTATTCCTTTGGTGGTTTGCCAAAAGCATTGATTTCCTCAAATTGACCTTTTATAATCATGCTGTTTACAGGAGGCTGTGAGGCGTCTACACAACTCGGAGAAGAATAACCACAAATTCAATCCAAAAGAAGTGTAAGTAACCAAATTCAACTATATCACAATCATGCTTTAGTAAGAGGGGAGACCAAGCCCCACCAATTTGATTTGTGGTGGGGGATAGTGGGGGGAGGTAGGCCTGTGGATTGAGTTCCTGTCCTGGTGAAATGTTTTAACTGATAAAAAAAATTGCACATGACTAAAAACTAACACGGTTCTTCTCTTCCAACAGGGTAAATTCTCCACATAATATTGATGTTGCAGCTCATCTTTTAGGAGAACTAAGCATTAGTTTCTGTAATGTTGATCCTGTTTTTATAAAAGGTAAGCGCACATGCATAATACACTCACAGTATTCACATAAGCTATTTGCATCTTAATAGAGTGGGCTAGACCTGCAGAAAACAGCAAACCTGTATTTCTTATTGTAGCCTACTTACAGGGCATTGTTTTGTCTTTTTGTATTCAAAGACCCCTGTGTTATAATTGAAAAGAAATAATTGTAATTCTTTTTTTCTTCTTCTGTTTTTCTTCAAGGCTTCAAGGACTGCCATTTTGGATCTTCAGCCCTCCAGCAGTCCAAAGTTCAGGAGATCATCTCCAAAACCTCATACCAAACGCTGCATTCTCCAGGACCCAATGCTTGAGGAAACAGAGCAACTCCAAAGATTTTGGATCTTCAGCCCTCCAGCAGGAAGAAGTTCACAAGATCATCTCCAGGACCTTGTACCAAACGCTGTGTTCTCCAGGACCCAATGCTTGACGACAAAGAGCTTGAGGACTATGTTTTTAGTGCAAACATTTTAACTCAAATCTTTGCTTCTGGGTCCCTGGAACAAAATATATTTCTTTATTTTCTGTATTTCTTCCTGTGGATTATACCAGGGACACATGACTTGGATTTAGCTCTTCCTTGGACCCACCCGTGGATTACATGAGTAGCCTACAAGTGACTTTGTTTTCCTTTTCCCGCTATTTTTCTTTGCTCTTCCTCATGGCACTACTTGCTGACTATATGTCAGCCTATGTGGATTATGCGGTCGACACACACTCACATTTTGCACCGTAATCCTGTGTATAACGCACTGACTTTTGACTTTTTTTCCCCAAGCACCTTAACTAACGTCCATAAGTATATCATGCACAGTATACATTGCTGCTATGTTCATGCACATATCTTATCTCAGGTAGCCTACTAGTGTGAGTATATAGACACACATTTCACCCACTTTTTTTAATTAAACCTGTGATGTGACAATAAACCTGATTCTGATTCAGAATATTTGAATATATATATTTTTAGAGTGAACATTTTTAACTCAAATCTTTGCTTCTGGGGTCCCTGGAACAAAATACTTTTCTTTGAAACAGTTTACCTTATCTGTGTGCTCCTGTTCCATTGTTTTGTATAAATGTATTTTTCTTGATCAATAAACATAATTACATGAGTTCTGCCTATGTGTTTTTCTATATTGTTTGTGTGTGTGGATATATATATATAAATTAGTGCAGGTAGTGGGGGGGGACTATAAACCGCCCCTGGGAGGGGGGGGGGGGGGGGGGGGGCTATAAACCACCCTTCCCACTGAGGGGGGGGGGGGGTATAAACTAGGGGGTTTATACAAGAATTAGCATGCAGAATGTGGGGTGGGTGGGTGGGGTTATAAGCCACAGCTTCCAATCAAATGTAGTTTTCTGCACATGCTCAGAAGTGGTTGGGGTGGAAGGCTGAGAGGGGTGGGTGTGTGAGGTCCTTGCTGGCCAGACACCACAGGGGGTAAATGCAAATGAAGGTCTCAGAAATGGTACATACACCTGAATATGTGGGAGGTATGTGGGAGGTGGTACATTAATGAATGAGGAAAGCATACACACACATACTCCCTTAAGTATCAGGGGTATGCCTGAGGTATACCCTCCCAAAATCATTGCTTTTCACCCAGTGAAAGTTATGAATAAAACACCAATAAACTTGTGAAATCGTAATATGATGTCCTCACTAATCACTAATAACTTCATCTCTAACATCAAATGCATTTGTGTAATAGGTTTGGGGTATGTGTAAGACCGTAAGATGTGTGTAATAAAATACTTTAAATGGACAATTTTGATTCAGTATTGAATAGAATATTGTTTTATACATTATATGCACTGTCAGTCCATCTGTTTACCTGAGAGATAATGAAAAAAATATTATAACCAAACGTTGTACAGTACAGTATATACTACAATTAAAAGGATGACATAATAGGGGTGTTGCTCAGTCAATTTGTATATACCTCTGCCTAGATAGATCTGGGTTGCATTTTGTGCCTTTTCCTTTCCTGCAATTCCTCCCACAGTCAAATCTAGAGTGCTAATTTCACTCAGACAGCATACAAACGTACTCTTAAATGAACATTTTACAGTGTAAAACATTGATGCAGAAGGTCCTCTTTAAAGGAATTAAACGGCTAAGATTATAAGCAGGGTTATAGGAGTAAAGGAGCACAATAATAATGAGGTCAAATCCTACTATCCAAAGCATGAGGCAGAAATCAGGATCCACATGTCATTGATGAGGCTTCCTCCGCAGCGATGAGAGCCTCCAGAGTGCAGACTGGCCATCCAGGGCCATGCTCCTGCTACAGCATCAGAACCTCCTATGATCCTCGTGTTGAGTGGAGCCACGCCGCACACTGCAGGGAATATGCAGAGATGAACTGATCATGTAAAACGTGTCAAATCACGAAACGCTCCATTCCAATATGTATTTTGATCACTTATTTTACTTTGCTTTTCTATCAGGTTTTCACACCATCCACTCTGCTGTCTTGCTATCAGTTCTTGCGTCTTTCATCTATTTCTCACAATTTTTTTCATTCTCTGTACACCCTATAATCTCACCTTTGTGCTCAGTCAAATCACGAAATGCGAACCACGCTTTGCTCTCATATTTGATATCAGCTGAGTTGTGATTTGCTAGTCTGTTTGCCTATACAGTATGTCTGTGTAGCGTTCACTTTATTGGTGTGCCAATAAAAAAGTGGAAATGTGAGTAATTTGTCCTCCATTTAATTGACATTTTTGGATGTGCTACCTTTTTGGATTTTTTTTTTTTATTCCTTTTTTTGATATGTATACTGACTTTGGGTCTAGCACTCCACTGAGAAAACCCATTGTTGATGCGCAACCTCTTTTTCTTATTTAGTATGTCTGTGTACTCAGCTATACAACAAGGGGCCTGAGGTCAGATCCTGGAGTGTGAAGCCTATAGCACCTGCACCCCTCTCGATGAGTCGAACAGGGGCCGCCGCAGGGGCACCCATACCCACAACTCGGTTGCTAGCTGGGAGGGGAGAGGCAGGGCCTGTCGACAGTATAGGCTGTGGCTACTTCACTGTCGGTTCTGAGCATGATGGTCTCGTCGGCATCGCAGAAAGGCGAACTGCCTCCAGCACCAACACATTCATGTGCTGTTCCGCCTCGCCTGTCCAGCGACGGCTGATTCCCCAGCCTTCCAAAGACACATATGCTGGTACCAGATGGCGTGGTAGGAGTACTGGTGCAGCACTTTACAATGTTGCCGGGGTGCTCCCACAGTTGGAGAGCCCCACGAAGCCTTTGGGTGACCGACACTGTGACTGAGAGACAGTGGGACCATGTGGACTGCAGCTGCCACAAGGTCCATGAAGTAGAGACATATACCTGTAGCAGAGGGCCTAAGGTTGGATTTGAGGACGTAGCCTTGACATAAAGTAAAGTAAGTAGCCATGGGAACCAATGGTTCCCGAGCCATGTGGACCATAGTTCAGGAGCCTATTCCTTGCTTCTGTAGCATGAGGCAGCTTGATGTACGCGAAAGCGAACATTTGTAAAAAATATTTTGTTCCAGGGAAACCCAGAAGCAAAGATTTGAGTTACAAATGTTTGCTTAAAAAAAATATGTATTCAAAGATTTTCAAGATTTTTCAAAAATAGCAGATCTACAAGCTCATAGCGCGGCAGTATAGCTTGTAGATCTGCTATTTTTGAATAGCCAAAGAAATCTAAAATGACAGAGATGCGTCCCCGGATTGAATGGGTTAAGTAACCTTGTATTATTCTCTTTCTCTCAAAAGGCTCTTTGTCATATACTAACTGAAGCAATTAAACCATGTGGGATTGTTTCTTTTACACTGTCATAATTATTTTAACAAAAGTAAAATTAATGAATGAAAGAAAGCAGAACTCACCATCCAACTGTGCTTTACCACCTGAGAAGTTGTAATAATTACTGTTAGTAAGGTGACACAGAAACCTATCCTGAAAGTTAGGCTACACAGTAAAATCTCAGTGTTGATTTAACTCTAGAGTGTACAAATCACCAAATGGATCCATAAGAACTAGCATAACGATTTTACAGTGTACCGACAAACTTGAGTTTCTGTGTTTTATTAACACGTTATATGGCAGGAAACAAATACAAAGAAATGTTTTCTCCGCCACCATTGCATGACACTTGTCACCTGTCACTCCTGTCATCACTGTCATTATCAGATAAGTCCCAATTAATATCACAAAGATTATATTAATGATGTAGATGTGTTATTTGTTCTCATTCTACTATACTGTAGGTATGTCAATTGACAGATACACACATCTATGTACAAACCTAAGACTTTTCTTAACTAGTTGCAACATGTGTTGTATCATCATACAATCAGTTAGTTTGCATTTAAGTTACTTATATCCTTAATAATACAAATAGAACGTTGCATTTTTTTGAATAATATATGTGGAATATTGTGACACTTACCATCAAGCACGAAAGCTAAAATTACTGCAACACAAACGGTCAGTCTTGACTCCATGATGTCACCTGTCCCAACTGTGTCTAACCTCAGTACTATAACATTCATTTATGAGGCATCTCTGTCAGGTGGAGGCGGGGCACTAAACTTGTATTCACAACTGCCCGATATATTACATAATGCTATGTTAATTGAATTATTTATATGCATTATATAATGTATCCAGAATATACCTATTGCAATATAATGTGTTTAATTCAGGTCCATAATAACACATATTGTTTGCATAAGATCGAAGACATTGAGCACATTTGACCGTGATCCGCAAAATAAATCAAAGTACAAACTTTTATAAATACTTAGTAAGTAAGTACTTTTTTTGTTTTGTTTAAACAATCTATTCACACAACCCCGTATTTATACACTTACAAGAAACACACAATGTTGAGGAAGCTTGAAGTACAAGAATTCCACTGACTATAATGCTGCTACCAACTGTATTATACTTTATGTGACTATAAACACCATGAACTTTGAACCTAATATAAAATGTAGTATTTTAAACCAGGATGAAAACCTGTTTTATTGTCCATGCCCAGACAGTACCACAACACTTTATGGACAGGCTGCCTCCTTAGTGAAAGTATGTGCTCTACTGCAGTTTCTCAAATAGGGCTATGTGTATCCCTAGTGGTAAGTGGAAGCACTACAGTGGGAAATGGAAAAATATATTTTACTGTATTTTTAACATTCACAAACTTTGTGTGAACCTGCTTATCTGTGTTAAACAAAAACGCAAAACTTGACAAGCATTATTATCTGTTATTGAATAGGAAGAAATACTTGCTGTTGTGCTGTTTTATGTTGAACATATTGAGATCTGAACTGGACTGAAATATTGTAAAATATATAAACCACAGTTTAAAATAAGTCTACTCAATAGACAGTAATTGCATCTCTTTCACTACATTACTTATTGTATTTATAATGTTATATTCTCCGAAAGGTGGGTTATCGTTCATTCGTAGCATCATAGGCTATGCTTTGTTTTTCTAAACAAAATGTTGTAGTTGGGTAAAGGGGGTAATGAGGCCAAAAAAGGGAACCACTGCTCTACTGAACACATTATTGTTTTATTGGTTTGTGCAATAAACACCACTCTATTCACTATAACCTCGTCTCACCCTATGTTCCTTATCTGCATATTTATTGCCTCCAGCAATAGCTTCATTCTACGGGCCGGGTAGCCTACCCAAGGCTGTGTCAGTCGTGGGGTGCGGTCAAATAACATGTGTGGCACCCCGTAGGTGTAAGAGCAATCGGGGATCTGCACTCAGAGGAGCACACTTTTCTAGTTGTATCTGCACAGCACCCCATGCAGAGGTGACTGTCATCTGACGTGATGTGTTATTTTGTTTGCAATCAGTTTATTATACAGGTCTTCCACATACTGTTGGCTGGTGTCTAGAATTGTACAGGCATATTTGACTTCCCTTTCAGGTTTGTGCTGATCTTGGCTGTGCAGCATCACATCAAGTGTTCAAGTGGTCTGAGTGTGAGACCACTTAGTATGAGATATAACTTTTCTCTGGAAGGTAGCACGGCAGTGTGATGGCACAACTGTTTATGGACAGGCAGCCTCTCGAGGACTGTGCTCTACTGAACACGTTATTAGTGAACTTTTTTCCATCATGCAGCCGATAAGGTGCATTTAATAATTGACCAGAGCATGTAAGAGTTGAGTTGGGAGACGTCTCTCTCTCTCTCTCTCTCTCTCTCTCTCTCTCTCTCTCTCTCTCTCTCTGTCTCTCTCTCTCAGTGTACTTAAGTATTCTGCTTATTAAAAACATTTGCACTAGTTGATTTTATTTAGTTCTGCTAAATCTGCTATTTTCAGTGAGAGATATTGTTGTACAACTACATAAATTAAGCATAATTTGGTTCTCATGTAAGCCAGTGGTTCTCAAATATTTTCACGTCGGAAGGAACTTGATATGTATACGCCATGGATCCCCCATTTGAAAAGATTTAGTACCAGGGACCTCAGACAATTTTTGTTGTTAGATTAGATTTAGTCGCAATGCGACGCGTTGTGAGCTTGTTTCACAGAATGTTTGTCCCCAGGATAGGTAATTGCCATTTGACTCAGCACCCTTGATGCTGGGTCACTTTTCAAGGGAACCAGTGCACTAGACACCACTATATGTCACACTATATTACATTACAACACTTCTGTTGCATAAGATTCCCTGATACCTCTATACAGCAGCAAAGCAAGCAATGTCATCTGCAACATTGTAAAGTAATGGCTGTGGAATAAATTTAGGGTTCAGCGGAAACACAATGGCGATCGTCAGCTTACAGCTACAGACGAATGATTTTATCATACACATTTTTAAAAGCTTTGTGGATGTATTATTATCTATCTCAGGAAGAATGCTCCTAATGAAAATGTGTGTATTCACTGTAATTTACCTCTTTACTAAGTGAAGAAGTTACACAATATAGCTTCAACCCACATCAAGATAATTTTAGTCTATTTGAGTGTATGACTTCTGGTTTGATACACCAACAACAGAATCCCCTTTCTAAAAAAAGGTACGTTTGCAAGCTTTAGACATGAATTTTGTTTAGTTATGTATGTGCTATGAAGTATTTTAATCTGGAATCCATGTCTCAGTGATAAGTTGGATAGAACAAACAACAAGTCCTTGAGTCCAGTTGGTATAATTCTCAGAAAGTTGGCACAAACACATATGCTAACATTGTGTTTGTGCTTGTGTGCATGCGTGTGTGCATGCGTGTGTGCGTGCGTGCGTGCGTGCGTGCGTGCGTGCGTGTTGCTGGCATGGGGATCATTAAATGTGTTTCATAAAAGTGCGAAATATTTCTTACACAGACAATTGGACATGGTCTGCTATATTTCTACAGTATAGCAAACAACAAGCAATAACATACATAAAAAAATCTGTTATTTTCATCAAGGGGCGCGGCAGTGCGACCAAGACTTATGGTGGAGCATGAGTCCAACTCCTGATGCACAGGTGCAATGTTCCCACAAGTCCACTTCCCAGCATTTGGATGATGAGTACGTAACCACCTCATACATGTATATAAAGCACCCTCACCAAGGAGACAGATCATCTCTCTCTCCTCCCTGAACCAGGATGGTAAGATGTATTTCACTGACCTATTGAGGGAAGATGGATGTGTCTGTTTGACTAGACATTTGATATTTCTTCATGCAGATTAGTAGAACCAAATTATGTGCATATATGCATTTTAATTTAAGTTATAGTTCAATGTGAAGAGCTATTTTAGTCTACGCATAGAATAGGCCTATTTATTTAAGTTATACAATATTGGTAAATGTAGCCATTGTCAGCAGATCAACAAAAATACATAATATTTGTGTCCATTTTTTTTTTATTGTAGCCACTATATGAAGTAGTGTTTGTGCTGTGTCTCCTGACCCCGGTGGCTGTGAGTTCCCTACCACTGGACTGTAATGACATCTACAAGCTGGACAGCAGTGCTCCCAGTGGGGTCTACACCATCTATCCTGTTGATGATGATACTGCAGTAGAGGTCTACTGTGACATGGACACTGATGGAGGGAGGTGGACGGTAAGAGTATTTATATGTCCTGCAGGATGCTTGTATTTCTATTTCACTGTGATCTCATCTTACATTACAATTATTATTTACTGGTGAAATGCATTCAATGCATTACTGAATGCATTTCACAATGCATTGAAAATGCATTAAAAAAAGGATAACATTTAGCTAGTTTCCCTTTAAGTGTCAATTAAACTGCTTCATTTTGCCCACTTATTTTTTTTGTATACACTTGCATAATGGAGATGTGCAAGTGTATACTGCTTCTATTGTTGTTATCAGCTCAATAGCATTAAGTTATTGTTATTTTATATTGGACAAGCAGAGCTTTTGCCATTGAATCATGTTTATATCACATCTCTGGATTTCACTCTTTCTGCCCCTCTCTCTTTCTGTTTTTCATTTTTTCCTCTCTGTTTTTTACTGCTAAGGTTTTTCAAAGACGGATGGACGGCACAGTGTCCTTTTACAGACCCTGGGACCATTACAAGAGAGGTTTTGGCAATGCTGATGGAGAATACTGGCTAGGTGAGAAGCTACAGTATGTTGAGTAACCATATGCTAACAACAGGAGCAGCTCGTAACCATAAACTAGATAGACACAACACTCTAATTGTGATAGCCTTCTTTACCACTGGTATAATATTGTCCATGGCCCAAAATATATAAAAATGCCTAAACTGTCAAACTGCTACATGTGCTTGTATGTCTTCATGTACTGTAGGGCTGGAGAATCTCTACTATCTGACTTCCAAAAGAAGTGAGTTGAGAGTGGACATGGAGGACTTCACTGGGGACACTGCATTTGCCCAGTACGGCTTGTTTTACATCGACTCAGAGGTCTATGGATACATGCTACATGTTGATCAATTCAATGGTGGAACAGCAGGTATGATCCACACAAATACATGCTATCACACAACACAATACTGAGTGTAAGTTTGAGGTCAATAAAAATGGGTCAATTTTTACACCCTCACAGTTAAATTAATATTTAGGATTTTGCTGTGGAGGATTGTGTGTTTCGGTTGTATCTGTCCTTCTGTGATCTGTAAATAAATGCAAACCATAATCAATGCTCATTCCTTAATCCAGCCAATCACCCAACAGTAGCTCAAATCCACAAACATGCAATTATTTTCATTCTAAAAACTCATTAATTATTTGGGAAATGAACAACATACAAGAATTGTTTCCAATGTGGTCCTGCAACATAAAATAAAAATAAATAGTCCAATACATTACATAGCATCAATCAGTGGTGTAAAGTAACTAAGTACATTTACTAAAGTACTGTACTTAAGTACAATTTTGAGGTATACTTTTACTTTACTGGAGTATTTCAATTTTCAATACTTTTACATCTACTCCACTACATCTCAGAGGAAAATATTGTAATTGTACTTTTACTCCACTACAATTATTTGAAAACTTTAGTTACTAGTTACTTTGCAGATATAAATTATTACAGTATAAAACATACATTAACACAAACACAAATCAAAGTGCATCACTGACTAGCCTGTAGCTTATTCCATAACAGTATTTTTGAGGTGATGTGATGATCATTTGATGATGATGATGATGATGATGATGATGATGATGATGATGTCGTTGTTGTTATACACTTCCCTTCCCTTTTTAACTCTTTCCACACAGGTAACTCACTAACCAATCACAATGGACAGAAATTCTCCACTCAAGACAGAGACCAGGATAGCTATAGTGGAGATTGTGCTAGAGCACGTCTGGGGGGGTACTGGTACTTCGCTTGTACTGAGTCAAATCCCAATGGAATTTATATGTGGGTAATTGATGGCACAAGTAGTGGTATTAATGTTATGTGGAGTTCTTGGAAAGCTTTCAACGATCCCCTGAAGTCTATCAGTATGAAGATCAGACCAATAGGTCCAAGAGATGACCAGGGTGACGATACAGATGAGTAGTTTCATTGCAGCAGAACAGCCCTGTCTGAGAAAATGTGTCCAGGTCAGGTCATTATGCCCTAATAAGTATGATCTAAATGCCCGCCCTGTTACAGTACATACTTGTACTTTAACTGTATCTATTACTAAGTGTTTTCAAATGCATATTATTATAATATATATATTTTTGAAAATAACAAAATAGCAGATCTACAAGCTCATGATGCATCGCAACACGTTGGGAGCTTGTAGACCAGCTATTTTTACTATTCGTAGTACACTGAAGTATATACATACAGTAGCGGCTTAAGTGGTTAAGTAGGCTACATAGCACAGCCCATCCTAAAGTGTCATGAATCCTTCCTGATGTCCTGATCTGTTTTCATTCATTCAGTTTGTTTTCATAGTCAGTAACTCTCCTGTCATTTCACATCCTGTCACTTTCCACATTCATTCCATCATTAGTCTCTCAGTATATGTATATACCATCCATTAGTTCTATTACATTACAATAAGACTTCTAACAATTATTGCATGACTTCCTGTCTGAACTCCTGCCTGATTACCTGCTTCTGACTCTCTTTCTGAACCATGTCGGTTAGGTTTGCCTTCGCTGTTTGATCTCCTGGTTCTGACTCTTGTCTGTATACTGGATACATCCTTGAACAAATATGTTGACAATCCTGGTTATAGAAAATTGTTTTGATTGTAAAATAGGATTAGATCAAGAGACAAAGTATTTTACTTGATGATATTTCCTATTCTACAATGACTGTAATAAAGGAGCGTTACTTTTAATCAGACTAATACTTGTTTGCTCTTTTTCATGTATTTCATACATTCCATTAATAATGTCTTATAATATACTCAGTCTTTGGGCGCAGAGTTCAGAAACCCACTAATGACATTATCAATGGGGATTTCAAGCTAATAGAAAGTACAGTTTCTCTTCCTGGAAAGTTAATAGAAAGCATTGTTCTTTAAATCATTATCATTCATTTACGAAATGGTTTGAAATCTTGTTTGAAATGACCAAACCTGCCTACCGATGATGTCACTGATAGGCAGGTTTCTGAATTGTCCACAGCCCTCCTTTGAGACAAAGTCAGAGATGGTGCCATCTTATAATGAGCATTAGTGAGAAGGACCATAGGGACCAATTATAAAGATGAGTTGAAAATGGGTGGAGTGGTCCTTTAAGGGCCAATTTGCTTTAGACTCAAATATGTTTTATTAGAATGCATTAAGTTTGATTTTCCCAGTCTCTATCTTGTGCGCTGTATTATCTTTTGTCATCATGGTTATTGTTGTTTTTTCTTTCTTAATGTCTTTCACAAAGTGGTGACGAGACAGCTGACCACACGTGACTCTAAAAATTACATGAAGGATGAGAAAGCTCCTGTAATATCCAGTTAAAAGCCAAATATATATATTTTTTAGCTTTGTTCAACCATGAGGTCACATTGAGATAAAATAACAAATAACAACAATTATTTATTCATGTATTTCTCAAGGGAATCCTGACCCAGGACTGGTGGAGTCCAGAACTGCATGTAAAACAAAATAAAAAGAAAAAGGGGAAAAAAAGTATTACTGATTTAACAAAATAAATTACAATGCATCAAAGTATTTAAATGTGGTTCCACGTGGTTTCTATTCCAACCATGGTTCTCTGAGACTCCTGGTACGGCTGCCTTTCTAAAGGATAGCGCTGAACGCTTATATATGAAAATCTCATTTTGTATTAAATATTTACTGACTGACTGAGATTAGTTAAATTATTTAGAAATACATTTGGTTGATGGTCATATTATTCTCCATGTTCAGTACAGTCTAAGGATGAAACGACACGCAGTGTCATTTGACTACCTATGGAGGGCAGCAATGCACTTGGCAGAGTCTTTAGCCTGCCAGAAATACAGTGTGTTAGATATAGACGCTCTAGTTTCAGATAGATATATTGAGCACAGTTCAGCATCTTATAAATCATTATTACAACTATTTAAAGATCTATGAAAAGTGTCAGAAGATACTGAGACATGTATGTTAAAATGCAGTGGAAGTAGATGTCTATGACAGCTGTCCTCTGCATGGTAACCATGCACCTGTTATAGAAAACATGACTACTCACTCTTTGTTGACATTTTTGATCTCACCACGGCAACAACAGAATGCTTTGTCCAGCAAAAAACATGAAAATGTAAAGCAACCAATGAGGCTCATGATCTACAACCTTTTTCACACCATTTTTTGTCGACAGACAAAAGAGTTGCTTTAGTTGACATTGAACTTTATCACTGATCAGAACAATTGAATGACTCACATAGTACATACTGGAATTGTGAATTGTTCACATCACAATAGTATTTATAAGTGAAACATATGAAATGCATGGGGGAAAAAAACGCAAACAAGTCTTAGTCTGATTAAAACAAATGTTCCTTTATTGCAGCCATTGTAGAGAAGGGAATAACAGATGAAACAGAGTCAAAACCAGCTAGTCAGGCAGGAGTTAAAACTTAGTCAGGTTCAGGAGTCATGTAGTAATTTGCTAAAAGTCTTGGTGTTGTTAGACAGTGTGGAACAGAACCAGTGTAAATGGACTGGTACTGAGTAACTAATGATGGAATGGAATGTGGCATCTGACAGGATGTGAAATGACAGGAGAATAACTGACCGTACATAACTTAGTTGCATAGTTTAGGATGGGCTTTGCTGTGCACTTAATCTAAGTGATCTTTATGTACAGTAGGTATTATGTACATGTGGGATAAGCCTAAGCCACCCCCAAGTTTTTGTAGTTATTGATATATATTTTGTGGTTTATTTCATTGTAATTCCTGCGATTCGAGTTCATAGTATTTTTCATGGTATTACAAGTTAAATGGTTAAAAAGAGAGAGTTCATGCTTAAGTGTATTTCATTTCTGTCATATTGTTTTCTGTAATGTTAGTCTTCACTAAAAGAGTCACTGTGTTCCAATCCTGCCAAAGATAACACATACAGAGCAATAGCTCCGCCACGCCACAAGGGGGCATTACACTCCAGTGAGTGCTACAGGTGTCTGTCAGTCAAAGAGAAGGATTCAGTACATCCTGTCATTGTAATGAAGCAGACTGGACAGAAACGTTGTCTAATTCATGTTTATGTGTTGTAAATTGTCTTGTTGCAGGTGAGATATGAGAAAGTGGGTTAACTGAGACACATGAAGTAGAATATAACCAGGGGGTATTTTGATGGTGGAAAGGTTGGCCGTTTTGACTCCACAATGTTTGTTTAGTAGTAATTGTCCTCCATGCTGGCAGGTTAGCTTAGCAGCTTAGCTTAGCCTACTAGCTTAGCAGCTAAGGCTAACTCCAGGTAGTGACTACAGAGGCCCCAAGCTGCTACTGTGTGACTCTAGCTGTGAATAATTAATTCATTCTACCCACAATAATAGTAATACTATGTTGGAACAGAACTATTTGGTGCCATTTATGTTATTTTGTGTAAAACGGATTTTTGTATTAATGTGATGATATTTCTGTGTATGTATGATTCAGTATGTCCAGTTACAGTATAATGGTCAGTCAAAGAGAAGGATTCAGTACATCCTGTCGTAATGAAGCAGACTGGACAGAAACGTTGTCTAATTCATGTTTATGTGTTGTAAATTGTCTTGTTGCAGTAAAAGGATGAACAACTCAAATCACACTGCTATGGAGTCATTCCTTCAATGAAGTGTGTAACATACACTAATAGTTAATTTATACTTCATTGCATGGCCGTGTTGTATTGTGTCACGGCTATCAGTTGTTGTTTTTTGGTCATATGACATGTCAAAATATTAATTAGGCTTTAATAATGTGAACTGATTGATTGATTGAATACTTTATTTGTCAGAAATGTAAACAGCACGTGGTACAGTAAGACATTAAGGCTAAAAGGATAACACATGCATTTCAAGTCTCAGACAGCACTGTTCTGCCCCACTGAAACTACTCCTCTGTGTTTTCATCCTGGTCCCTTCTGCGTAGTGGTCTGATCTTCATACTGATAGACTTCAGGCTGGCTCCTCCTCTCCATGAGTCCCATTCAAGACCAAAGGTACGTGTGTCACCAGCGAACAGATAAAGTCCATTGGGATTTGAAGTATCACAGTTGCCGTACCAGTACCCCCCCAGGTTGTCTTTAGCACAATGCAGAGAGGAGCTGTCTTGGTCAAGGTCTGGAGCGGAGAATTTATGTCCATTGTGATGGCTTAGTGAGTCACCTGGGAGGAAAGAGTTAAAACGAGAACAGTACAGTACAACAATGACCACATCATCATCATCATCATCATTATCACATCTTCATAGCATGTATTTACCAAAAATGAAATATTAGCACCTCCTTTAAAAAGAACGGTAGGCTACTGCAGTGGTTCTCAAACTTTTTCATGTCAAGGACCCCCTAATTGACACTTATTACCCCGCGGACCCCCATTTGAAAAAATAAGCCAGGGACCCCCATAAGACAAGGTTTTTACGGCTCTCTAGCAGTGATTCTCAACCATTTTAATTTCAAGGACCCCCAGTTTGACATGCTTTAGGCTACGGACCCCCAGTTAATGGCATTTATACCTCTGGGACCCCAATTCACATTGTAAAACCAATGTTAATTTAACTCTGAGAGTGTACAAATTTGGTTCCATTTGTACACTCAGAGTTACAGACCCATAAGGGTCCATTTGGTTCCTGTCCATCATTTAGCTGGGGACCCCCTGGAACCCCCTCAAGTACCCCTGGGGGTCCCTGGACCCCACTTTGAGAACCAATGGACTAGTGCTCTATATTTGATTGGTTGATTATTATTGATTAATTATGTTATTTTCATTTCTATACAACATGTGTATTACTCAATTTAAAGGTTATGTAAGTGATTTATTTCTGTTGAAACAAAACATTTTTTTGCTTTAAACTATATGTTCCAGTTGTAGTTTAAGAAACAGAAAATAATTTTCAGGTGGGTCATCAATTTCAGCTTTGTCTGGTAATTAATTTGTTTTTAATTAATTTCCAATTTCACTTGTTTATGCTGTATCCTGTATGAGTTCTCTCTCCCAATTGGTTGAAATTGATTTACCGACCTGAAATATATTGTGAGGCAATGTGTTGTGAGCTTGTAGATCTGCTATTTTCACAATTGTTTGAAAATAAAAACACAAACAATTTACATTTTGGAAAATGTTTGACAAGAAAACATAAGGCAATGCAGTAGCATAAACTTGATTTAGAGCTGCCACTGTGCAACGTAGAGTTTAGAGCCCTTTTGGGTATTTTTTTTGTATTCAACTCAAATGTACTCTCAGGTTACTGATATGTGATTGCAGTTATTTGTGGGAATCACTTCTACTTATCAAACATACCTGCTCCTCCATCTTGGAAACGATCAACGTGCAGCATGTATCCGTAGGCCTCTGAGTCGACTTCAAATGAACTGTACTGGGCGAATGCACTGCTCCCAATCGCACTGAAGTCCTCCATGTCCACTCTCAACTCGTTTCTTCTGTAAGTCAGATGGTAGAGATTCTCCAGGCCTAGTACAACAAACATACAAGGACATGTGCCAGTCTGACAGTTTAGGCATAGGAATTATGCAAAAATATATTTTGGGCATTGGACAATATTTATTATACCAATGGTACAAGCAGGCTGTCACAAATTCCTTAAATTAGAGTGTTGTCTATTAACCGTTTAAAGTAGTTGTTTACATCTCTACTCCTGTTAGCACATGTTTACTCAACACACTATCTTCTCACCTAGCCAGTATTCTCCCTCAGCATTGCCAAAACCACTCTGGTAGTCGTCCCAGCGTCTGTAAAAGGACACTGTGCCATCCATCCGTCTTTGAAAAACCTTACAACAACAGACAACAGGAAGAACAGACAGACAGAGGCAGACAGAGATAAATCCAGAGATATGATTGGATTATGAAGTAATATGCATCTCTGCTTGTCCAGTATGAGTGAATTATTTTCACTGTTGAGCTGAGCTACAAAAGGAGATATGCATGTGTACTGTATATTGAAAAGAAAAGTGGTTAAACTGAAGCAATTTATATGACACTTAAAGATCAACTTAGTATGTTTTAACCTATTTGCCACAGATCTTCCAGGCAGTAAGAACCAACTAACACATACAATATTCACACAAATCTCCCATAAGCCTATCCTTGGAAAGCTAGTTAACTTGGTGCCATCTACAGACATAACATTTCGCTGCACGCTTTCAATGCATTCAGTAAACATTTTTTTCTGCATTATGTAGGATGAGATTACGAGGGAGAGCGAGTGCATTCTCCGGCAGTGAAATAAAGATACAAGCATCCTGCAGGACGTTTAAATGTTCTTACCGTCCATCTCCCTCCATCAGTGTCCATGTCACAGTAGACCTCTACAGCAGTATAATCATTAACAGGATAGATGTTGTAGACCCCACTGGGAGCACTGCTGTGAATGGTGTAGATATCATCACAGTCCATCGGCCGGGAGCTCAGAGCCGCCGGGATCAGGAAACACAGCGCGAACACCACTTCAAATAGAGACTATAGGAGCGAATATTGGATGAAGAATATTATGTTGTTTTCCTGGTCTGCTGACAATGGCCACAGTGACCAATACTGTATAACATAGCTATTAAAATGATTATGCCATAACATACAAGATGTAACAAAAAACAATACAAATGAAGCTCCCAGGGCCAGGTGTATAAATAGGCCTAGTCTAGACCTACTAGCTTAAATTAACATGCAAACTCTATATATGTCATTAGTTTGCTTAAAATAATTTCCAATGTCTGTCAAATATACAAATCCATCTTCTCTCAATAGGTCAGTGAAATGCATCTTACCATCCTGGTTCAAAGAAGAGGGTGGGAGGAAGGTTGGGTGTCTACTTAGTGAGGGTCCTTTATATATGGTTGTTACCGTACACATTATCAAAAAATATTCAACTTTTATCGCCGACTGACTGGAAACACTGTGTGTTCACGTCAAATGCTGGGAAGTGAACTCGTGGGAACTTTGCACCTGTGCATCAGGAGCTTTACCCCAGCTCAGCCACAAGCCTTTGTCACACCCCTGGACAAAACAAATACAATCATTTGGTGTTGTAGCGCCTCTCCACTGCTTCCTTTAACCCTTTAAGACCTGAGGCCGATTCTACAAAATGTCTACAAAATGTTTTCTACATCAGTGGTGCTCAAACGTTTTCATGTCAAGGACCACCCAAATGATATGTACTGTATTTGGCTGCCGACCACCATCTCAAAATATTTTGTTCCAGGGAAGCAAAGATTTGAGTTACAAAAATATTTTTTCGCCTGAAAATGTACATTCAAAAATATCACTACGTAAATGTTTATTATTATTTAATGCCAAATAAAATGTGATAAACAAATATATTACTCATGACATTTTTATTAACAAAATAATTAATGAATGTATTTGAACCAGACATGTTAGTCATGTAAAAGCAGGGCAACAGATTTTCTTAAATGCTGGTAAGGCAAACTGTGTGAGGAAAACATTACTTCTGTTATATTTTGGCATTTTCATAAACAACAAATATATTTTATAACTAGCAACAGTTAATTACGTCAAGACCACTTTCTGACTACTGTGTGTTACTCTTATTATTTATTGTTACAAGTACAGGTATTCACCTTTTCAGAACTTCTCATTTAAGTCATTTCCATTTAATAATATAAAAAATAAACTGATATTGTTAAGATATGGACTTGTATTTAAATATTTGAATTGGCAACTTATCTGTTGCCCTAAAAATTAAGTATATATGAAAATAGGGAGAGAGAGTGACTGTGTGTGTGTGTGTGTGTGTGTGTGTGTGTGTGTGTGTGTGTGTGTGTGTGTGTGTGTGTGTGTGTGTGTGTGTGTGTGTGTGTGTGTGTGTGTGTGTGTGTGTGTGTGTGTGTGTGCTCGCGCGCGTGAGAGAGAGAGAGAGAGAATGTGTTGACCAGTGTACACTCAACTCACAACTCAAGGCCTTGTTTGTTCTGACCATCTTATCTCTGAACTGTGAGACATGAATATCAGATTAAACGTAGGCTACCTAAGGTAAATTTACATCATGGTGAGGTCTTCCATAATGACCTGAGACTTAATCCACAATTTTGTTAAGAGAAATTGTAATAAAAAAAAATGACAAAAAATACACTCGTCAGTGATTATACGGCAATAACTTGTTTAACCACTTAAAATCCATATTCTGGGGAAAACGTAGCTGTAGTTTACAACCCTCGTAGACGTATTTACGATTCTGACGTCTTCAATCTACGAGAGTTGTAGGGTGCACGTCCCATGGAGTGGAGCACTTTCTGCACTTTACCCAGCGACACTCCAAACATGTTCAAATTGAAAATAAAAGGTGCTTACCGCAAAGCCCCAAATGTTAACGACCTTCGCGGGGTAGTAGTGATCCCCGTCGAGGTATATCTTTCAATAAAGAAGTCTTTTAATCCAGCTTGTGTCGGAATCTTCACTGTTCTTCTTTTGTTTTAAATGAGTTTGAACTGCGCATTAGCGATTTGGCGGTCGGGAGGTGTATTGCGCATTGAAAACACAATGTATCAATACACCTCCCGACCGCCAAATCGCTAATGCGCAGTTCAAACTCATTTAAAACAAAAGAAGAACAGTGAAGATTCCGACACAAGCTGGATTAAAAGACTTCTTTATTGAAAGATATACCTCGACGGGGATCACTACTACCCCGCGAAGGTCGTTAACATTTGGGGCTTTGCGGTAAGCACCTTTTATTTTCAATTTGAACATGTTTGGAGTGTCGCGGGGTAAAGTGCAGAAAGTGCTCCACTCCATGGGACGTGCACCCTACAACTCTCGTAGATTGAAGACGTCAGAATCGTAAATACGTCTACGAGGGTTGTAAACTACAGCTAGGGAAAACGCAGAAACTGGCTTGATCTGCTATTTTACTTTACTCATCATAAACCAGTCACAACAGCCCCTTATATGTCAGATTCTTGATGAGAACAGTTACAGAAAAAAAATACAAGGTGCAAAATAGATAGAAGGAGCAGGGAAAATAGATTGGATCTTCCACTGATCACATTGCTGGAGTTGTACACAAAGCCTGGCTGGTTGCTGGTGATGTGTTTTTTGATCCAACTCTGATACCGGGACACTCTGGTATAACCATCTGGTACAACCTCGTTTCGATATGAAGGTATTAAGTCCAGCCTGGATCCAACGTTTACCCTGTTTGACCACCAATGGGGCTCCTCCATCTCCCTGTGCAAGAAAGACAAAATAGATGTTTGTCTGCTGTCCACTAGCTCTGCTCAGTGACATGAAGAGAGTATGTCTGCTACTACTGAAGCATGATGGAAGGCTACAACGTAAAGGTTGAACGAGATGCTAAGTCTGAAACACACTCAACCTAGTTATTCTGTAGTACGACAAAAAAGAGCAGATTTACAAGCGTATACACATCATGACGTAGTGTAAGCTTGTAGACGTATTGATGCGTGAAAACGTGTTGTGTCTAAAGGATGAATGAATGACACATACATTGCAGACGCCCTTTCCTCCTCCACCAGCACACATCATGTTGATGTCAGTGATTAATTTTCCACAGATGTTTTTACATTGATTATTGGACACAACGGGCACAGCCACTTCCCGCAGCCTTTTTGGATAGGGCAGAGGAGCTGGAAGAGAAGAAATGTTTTCGTTTTGTTTTGTTTCACTGTATAAAGTGAAAGGTTGCTCTATAACTCCACATGAGTTCAAAACAAATGTGTAATCATAACACTCTTACAATATTGCTTCAATGGAGATTTTTTAGCACTGCTGAAAATACATTTTAGTCTGGGGACTATCACCATCTGCATAACTGTTTAGTGGGTGTGTGAAGATCTGGATATTAATTCCTAGAATAAATTACAAGGAAACATCACCCCTGATTATGCATAGGCCTACTTGGCTGACCAGTAGAGGGCACCATTGAGCCACATCTAAGGCAAGAAGAGAGAGAGGTATCACTGGATATACTGTACATAGCCTATACTAATAAAGTATAATAATGTATTACTACTTCAAAGAGTTTAATAAGACTATGTTAACAGTTCATTTAACATGTCTGATTGGTAAACTGGCTTGAGGGACGGTCAAGGAAATGCCATCGCTGAGTAACTCTGAGTGAATCAAACACTTTCCACACACCAATCTCAATAAGTATCTAATGAATCAGCGCAGGGAACATTTATGTGTAAAGGAGCATGCAGAGGCTTTCTGTGTGGACTGTAAAAAAAAATGAGAGAGAGAGAGAGAGAGCAGTCGATTATTAGCATTTGTGGCACAGACAATGAGATCTGTAGTGCTAGTTGCGGTCTCACAGTTTGGGTGCAGCATCCCCTGGTATGGACTAGTTCTTTCCACAGTAAAATCCAGAGTGTTATTTATTTTACTCAGTGTACAAATAAGCAGAAGTCATGATCCACATGTCGTTAATGAGGGATCCTTTGAAAAGAATACCAGCACTCACTTTCATACGTTTAGGATCTTGTTTTTATTCTCAGTCTTATCGCCCCCAGCAGCATCTGATTAACCATACGTTTGGGCCTTTTTTTTTGTCAGAAGAGGAGTGCTGCTATAATGGTGAAAGGATTTACACTTTTTAGTGCAATAAGTTATGTGTCTTTAAAAAACGGAAATAAGGGTCATGTGATCTTAATGTGGGTCATGCATTTAAGGAGCCCCCCATTTTTGCGCACAAACGTGCCAAGAATGTTAGAGACTCCTTAGTGAGAGCAGATTGTTATGTTCCAGGAACGACACTGACTCTATACTAGACTCCAAAGTAAAATATATAGAAGGCATTCTTGCATTAACATATACTTTAAACCCCTCCAGCTGTTCTACTGACCCAGAAAACAATGAAAAAAACATCATCAATGTATCCAAACCAACATTTTAACCAAGGGGAAAAGGGGTTGTAGTTCATCATATTTGTCCATAAATATGTTAGCGTAATTTGGGGAGCAGGGACTGGCCATACTCACCCCTTGACACTGTAAATAATAAGAATTTTCGAATTAGAGTTTTTTTTTTCAACACCAGTTGAGTCAATTAAACTAGAAAGTCAGTAGGGGGGGTTTGAGTTTCTCTCTAATTCAAAAAGTAAGTTAAGGCCTCAATGCCGTCTCCATGAGGCACAGGTGTATAAACTGGTCACATCCATACTGCCCTGCCAAGGTAAAGAGCAGTAACTACGTTTTTGGACACGCCGACTTATTTGTGTATCCCAAAGGTCAAATTAGCCTTTGTGATTTTGGGGGATAAACAATTACCTCAAGAACAGATGCAAAATTAGTGTAATATCACTTATATGCCGATATCTCATTTGGCTGACCAGTTGAATCACTTTTAAACCCATTTTTCAGTGATCTTTTTTTTCGTAGTTACTGCACTTTACCTTGGCAGGGCAGCATAGTACACAGGAAATCTGAGTTAAGAGTGTCCTGCACAGAATCCAATTTGTTTAAAAAGTCTGTGGTGTCTTTAACAAAGTCTTGTGGAACCTATTCCTGGGCGTCCTATAGTAGCAGGGACTCAGTCTTTGACTGAACCTATGTCAAAATACATAGATCAACATGTTAAACAGCTGGTAGCCAAGCTTCCTTCATTTGTTAAAGATAATTAAGACTAATCACACACAAAGTGTTATGGAGTTAAAAACAAACAGCTGAAGTTATTGCTTAGCTTAGAGGTATGAAAGTGTGGTCAGTGCAGGAGAGAAACTGCTTCCTCTTGAGTATAGAGAAGAGGAAGTAAAGTCTGTAAGCTAACAGGAACTGAGAGAGTGAGGTTAGCGTCAACACACTGAAGGTGGAGAAACATGGGTGACCCAGCAGGAGGTAAAATCTGCCTGGCTAGATTAGATCATTTAAGGACAGTAATGGGACATAATAAACTTGAACTTGAACTTTTAACTCTTACAGAAAGACTGGAACGAGCCAACAAGAGAACGCGAAAGAGAGATTTGTTTGTGAGCGAGTAAATACGCACATGTGTCGTTTACCAGTCGACCTTTATCTTGCAATACTTCGAAATTGATATTTATGGGCTCCGTTTGAGGTTGGCTGGGGGTCCGCAAAGGTATTGAAAATATTGGAAGGGGTCCTTGGGGCCAAAAAGGTTGTGGAACCCTGCTGTAGGGGTCTGATGTGTTTACCTGTGTGTGTGTGAGAGAGAGAGAGAGAGAGAGAGAGAGAGAGAGAGAGAGAGAGAGAGAGAGAGAGAGAGAGAGAGAGAGAGAGAGAGAGAGAGAGAGAGAGAGAGAGAGAGAGAGAGAGAGAGAGAGAGAGAGAGAGAGAGAGAGAGAGAGAGAGAGAGAGAGAGAGAGAGAGAGAGAGAGAGAGAGAGAGAGAGAGAGAGAGAGAGAGAGAGAGAGAGATTGATAGCAACATAGCTTAAGAACAGATGAGCAGACTTTTATGAAACCTGGCAGGCAAGTGTGTGTGTGTCTGCCATGTGAACAAACAAGCATGTCTGTGGGCTCACATTGCCATGGCAACCACACCACACTCAGCCCAGGAAACACAACCAGCCAAGTTTGCATGTCTGTACACAGTTAATGTGGGCATCAGAAGTTACACTGATGTACTGTATGTCTGTACACCTCTCAGTCAATGCGGGCATCAGAAGTTACACTGATGCCCACAGGGCCAGACTCCACTTTAGCCCATAGCACTTGCCCCTAGCCTGCCCCTGTCATCTCTGTCTAACCACATACTGTACACTCCCTCTCTGCTCCATATTGTGACAATGAGGAAGAATTATATTATACAGTTACTATGGTTGTTTAGGCTATATCTAACCTTTATCTAACCTTCACTTTTAGTACTGATAATGCCTTATGATATTTGGTAGCTTGTAGGGGCCAAGATGTCTCCGCTATAGGCCTGGTAGCTATTGTTTTGGAGAACAGAATGGTGGATTTTCAAGGGACAACTGTAATGTTGTCCAATCTGTATGGTAGAGTATGTTAATTCAATATAATTGAGGTGGTTGTATTTTGTCTCCCTGCTCTTCTATTGAGACATTTAGTTTGTGTCAAAGGTCATCATGTCTCACCTAGACACAGGATCTGACACAAATTTGGACCTGATGGTCAAGATTCAATTTATCCCCTGAGCAAGCAGGCAGGCTCTATTAGCTCAATGGAAAAAATTGCAGCACTTGCACTGCAAAAAAAACAAGGTTTCCGGCTATGAAAACCGATGAATATGAGATGTAAACTCAGAGAATTTACAAGAATTTACAAGAGTTTTCCACTCGGAAAACTCAAAGTTTTGTAGGTCGGTAAACTCCTGTATGGTACCAAATTAAGTATGCGTGACCCCCTGCTGGGGTTGCTGCCAGAAAATCACACCTTCAGCCCTAACCTGGATTTCCACAATTTGGGAGGGGGGAGATTCCCCCTCCCTCCTCCCTATCTCGAGCAATGCTACTGAGCATGTGCAATAAGCCACCTATGATTGGCTGTGACGTAGGTGGGCATCCCTCCCTTATTTTGGGGGTCACATGGTGTGTGTGGGGGGGGGGGGGGCTCACAAGGTGACCCCCCTCCTAGGGACCTGGGGGGTGGTGCCCCCCCCCTAGGGATCTGGGGGGTGGTCCCCCCCCCCTTATTCCCTTATTTTATATATATATATATATATTATTTATTTATTTTTATTTATGTATATATATATATATTTATTCATGTATATTTGTATGTATTTATTTAGTTATATATACACACACACACACACACACACACACACACACACACACACATATACATACAAGATTCTGAAAACAAATAGGCAACAATCTCAGTCAGGTAAATTGTGTTTATTGATTAAAAAAAAAACAGTATACAGTATACTTTGGCTATTCAAAAATATCTTCTAAAACAGTAAAAAAAAAATCCCCATCTCCCCCTCCCCAAATGTTTTTTCCAGGGACCCCCAGAAGTTGTAAAAAACTCCCACAAAGGGGACAATAATTTAAAAAAAAATGTAGTTCTGTCTCTCATGCAGTGTCTTGCTGAACGAACGGCCTCTGCTTCTATTTGGAGTCCCTCCACCAAACTGGACAACTTAACAGTTACTGTGTAAGAGAGCTAAAAATGAGCTGTTCTGTGCCGGTGTGTCTCGCCGCACGCGGTGGTGATGAAGGGAACGCGGGTCTCTTCTGTTGTCTTTCCTCTCCTGAAGCACCTGGCATAAAGCAGAAAGCTCCTCATCTCTCTCGGGTGGAGATGAGACAATCCACACCGCCCGTCCATCTACGATGCCGTCCTCTTCATCTGACATTAGTTCAGGGACTGCATGCGCCCACACGGCCCTTTCTCCATCAGACTCCAGACATGCAGTCCTGGTGGTCATCAACTGTAAAACATAGAATAGCAATTAAATTATGTATTACATTACCATTATTACAGGAACACAGAATGTAAAACAAAAAAACATCTTACAAACAGTTCCATATAACTTACCCTCAATCTTCTCTGTCGGGTCTTCATTGAGGCATTCAGCTTTTTCTTCTGGTCAGCATTCTCTGGCTGGTCCAGGCGATGGCTTCTTCTCAGAGACTCAAAGTGTGTCCTGCAAGCCGCTGAAATACAAGGAAAACACAATTAGGATCTATTTAGTTGTTTATCTCCACAAACAACACAATTCCACATCTACACTGCTCTAAAAGAGAACCTACATGTGACTGCAATTTTTAACTGGCCCCTGTAAAAGTCTAAGCTTTTACTGGAGCCAGTGGTGGAAGATGTACTTATAATATATTTTACTTAAGTAAAAGTAGCATATATTTCTTACCCGTTATAACGTCACGGTCTTCGTCGGGGAAAGCAATGCTGACCTGATCCAACATATGGGTCATCACTGCAAGATTATGTGGAGAATTGATACTGAAAATAAAAAGACAGAATGTTAGTTTATTCCAGCACAGACAGCCATCAGTTCCAGACTCCAACCCCCTCCATTCGAAGCTCACACCTCCACCTCACCCTATTCAAAGCCTGCGTCAAAACCCACCTTCCCCTCCCCCCTAATTCAAACCTCTGTTTCTGCCTTAGCTTACTGGTTCCTTTTTAGAAGTATTTATCTCCTAATAAAGTTGTTGTTTTGTTGTAAAGCGACTTTACAACAAACTAAGAAAATCGCTATATAAATGTTATGTATTGTTATTACTTAGCTGGGGTAAATTACACAGTGATACAACAAAAAAAACGTACCTTTCTTTTGGATCAAGTCTCATGGCATTGTTTTCAGAGTTGTGTAGACGTCTCACCGCCTCCTGCAAACAGAAAGATTCACAAAGTTAGTTGGACTATAAAAGCATAACGGCATTCTCGCCTTGGTGGACACACACAGCCCCTATTTGCAGACATAATTTCACTTACCGCAAGCTTTGAATTCTTTGCTCTTTTAATCCTTTTTGCGGGCAGTGTAGAATCAGTGGCATTCTCAGCAGCAGTAGTAGCAGCAGCACCATGTAACTGCTCGATCTTCTCGAAGACTGGAGACTGCTGCTGGGTCAACAGCGGTGTTGCCAGACTTTGCGAGATAAATAAGCAAACAGGTCTACGAAAACAAGCCCAAAAGAAGCGACTATAAAAGGCCACACGAGCACTTCAAAGCTATATATGTCGTCCATTAAACTATGTGCATATTTATAAATGTTGGCTATTTGAAAATAGACGATCTACAAGCTCACAACCGTTCTACCATTATTTACAAGCAACTTCAGAAAAATGAGCCCAATGTGGCTTATAATAATCAGACCAGGCAACACTGCAGACAGATACTAGGGGTGCGTTCGGAAATACAGCACTGAGCACGGCCCAGGGCTTACTTTTGATTGACTCTCTTTCAGATGTTATTCCTTTACTCTTAACCTTAAACTGATCAGATGGTTTGGTTAAAGGAACTATAATCTATTAAAGTGTCTTTCTTTGGTTCTGATTGTTACTAGGTTCTGATAGTAACTTGGTATATTCTATTTATTTTATCTAGTTTATGTATAGCCTTCATCAGCCTGTCAGTGATGCGTTTTCAACAGAAATGCTCATATTGGCAGTCAGCTGTGTAACAGTAGCTGGTTAACGATGGCTCGTTGGCTCGCATTTGACCACATAGCAATCAACAGCACTAATTCATGTCAGCTGTGTGTGTGTGTGTGTGTGTGTGTGTGTGTGTGTGTGTGTGTGTGTGTGTGTGTGTGTGTGTGTGTGTGTGTGTGTGTGTGTGTGTGTGTTTTAATGTCCAACTGAATGTTTTCTGTAGTGTAGATATCAAGTCTTTCCCTGTAGAGCAGGGGTCTTCAACAGGGGGTCGGGGACCCCTAGGTGGCTCTCAGAGTTACTACAGGGGGGTCTCCAAATCTTTGCGTGATAGGACCTTTTTCTTGTATTTACATTAACCACATGAACCCTAATATCCCTATATTCTGAGGGGAACTTAAGAAGAGGTAGAGGGGAAAAGAGCAGACCAAGTACAGAGCCATAGGCTCAACTTTACTAAGTACAGAGAGTTTGACATGTCTGAAAAATACACTGATGACAGTGTTGTTAAACACAGATATGGGAAATATTCTTATTAACTTAGATTATATATAAAAAAAGATTAACAAATGAAGCCCTTTTTAAGCCCTTAACAAAAACATTGAAAAGTATAGTTTTGTTTTGTTCCATTTTTGCTTTGGTAATGGGGAGAGGGAGAGAGAGACCCCCTCTTTAAACAAAGAGTGAATTTGGATGTCAAAGGAAATGGCCAGTCTCCTGCTGGGTCTTTGTCTGGCAGAGGAACGGTAAATCACTGATTTCCAAAGTATATAGACGAATTTCACAGTAAACATTTTCAACTGTAAATTTCCAATTACGTACAAAAACACCAGCAAACTGCGGGTTTACTGAGCAACTGTAAATGCCCAAAAATGCCCATTAATGCCTCTTTTCTTGCAGTGTTGTGCAGGAAACCTCCTTCATATCCGGGGTAGAAGAGGAGTTACATATAGTGCAGCTTTAAGTTCATAGGTGGCCTCTGTGGTTGTTTACCTATCATCACTGATTCACTGAAAGTGACAAATCAACTGGGGACATGTTAACCTGTAGGGTCATTAGTCTATGGAAAGATAAGGGAGTGCTGGAAATAATGGAAATAAGTCTCAGGACTTTATTGTCATCCTTGAACTGCTGTAACCATGTATTTTTTATTGCTTTTCAAATAAATCAAATCAAATCAATTCCAAAGTTAATTATTCAGCAATTCATAATTCATAAATAACAACCTTATGATATCATTGTGTCATCTATAGTATGTGTGTGTTGCTGAGTGAAGAGGGGTGCATTTGGTAGCTTGAAGTTGAATTCATCAACAATGGTAGTTGTGTTTGTTTGGATGTTGTTCTTGACATGATCAGACGTGATGCCTGCCGTAAAACACATTGCTGATAAACTGCAGCTCAGACTGAAATGTGAGAAGCTTTGATTGACATTCATTAACCATACATACATACCACTTCATTCACTTCACATCATTTTATACATGTGGAACATCCATTACTATTAGCGCATGAAGCAGAAGTCATGATCCACATGTCGTTAATGAGGGATCCTTTGAAAAGAATACCAGCACTCACTTTCATACGTTTAGGATCTTGTTTTTATTCTCAGTATTATCGCCCCCAGCAGCAGCTGATTAACCGTACGTTTGGGCCTTTTTTTTGGCAGAAGAGGAGTGCTGCTATAATGGTGAAAGGATTTACACTTTTTAGTGCAATAAGTTATGTGTCTTTAAAAAACGGAAATAAGGGTCATGTGATCTTAATGTGGGTCATGCATTTAAGGAGCCCCCCATTTTTGCGCACAAACGTGCCAAGAATGTTAGAGACTCCTTAGTGAGAGCAGATTGTTATGTTCCAGGAACGACACTGACTCTATACTAGACTCCAAAGTAAAATATATAGAAGGCATTCTTGCATTAACATATACTTTAAACCCCTCCAGCTGTTCTACTGACCCAGATTTTTTTTTTAAAAACATCATCAATGTATCCAAACCAACATTTTAACCAAGGGGAAAAGGGGTTGTAGTTCATCATACTCAAATTTGTCCATAAATAGGTTAGCGTAATTTGGGGAGCAGGGACTGGCCATACTCACCCCTTGACACTGTAAATAATAAGAATTTTCGAATTAGAGTTTTTTTTTTTAACACCAGTTGAGTCAATTAAACTAGAAAGTCAGTAGGGGGGGTTTGAGTTTCTCTCTTATTCAAAAAGTAAGTTAAGGCCTCAATGCCGTCTCCATGAGGCACATTAGGTGTCCTATAGTAGCAGGGACTCAGTCTTTGACTGAACCTATGTCAAAATACATAGATCAACATGTTAAACAGCTGGTAGCCAAGCTTCCTTCATTTGTTAAAGATAATTAAGACTAAACACACACAAAGTGTTATGGAGTTAAAAACAAACAGCTGAAGTTATTGCTTAGCTTAGAGGTATGAAAGTGTGGTCAGTGCAGGAGAGAAACTGCTTCCTCTTGAGTATAGAGAAGAGGAAGTAAAGTCTGTAAGCTAACAGGAACTGAGAGAGTGAGGTTAGCGTCAACACACTGAAGGTGGAGAAACATGGGTGACCCAGCAGGAGGTAAAATCTGCCTGGCTAGATTAGATCATTTAAGGACAGTAATGGGACATAATAAACTTGAACTTGAACTTTTAACTCTTACAGAAAGACTGGAACGAGCCAACAAGAGAACGCGAAAGAGAGATTTGTTTGTGAGCGACTAAATGCGCACATGTGTCGTTTACCAGTCGACCTTTATCTTGCAATACTTCGAAATTGATATTTATGGGCTCCGTTTGTGGTTGGCTGGGGGTCCGCAAAGGTATTGAAAATATTGGAAGGGGTCCTTGGGGCCAAAAAGGTTGTGGAACCCTGCTGTAGGGGTCTGATGTGTTTACCTGTGTGTGTGAGAGAGAGAGAGAGAGAGAGAGAGAGAGAGAGAGAGAGAGAGAGAGAGAGAGAGAGAGAGAGAGAGAGAGAGAGAGAGAGAGAGAGAGAGAGAGAGAGAGAGAGAGAGAGAGAGAGAGAGAGAGAGAGAGAGAGAGAGAGAGAGAGAGAGAGAGAGAGAGAGAGAGATTGATAGCAACATAGCTTAAGAACAGATGAGCAGACTTTTATGAAACCTGGCAGGCAAGTGTGTGTGTGCGTGTGTGTGCCATGTGAACAAACAAGCATGTCTGTGGGCTCACATTGCCATGGCAACCACACCACACTCAGCCCAGGAAACACAGCCAGCCAAGTTTGCATGTCTGTACACAGTTAATGTGGGCATCAGAAGTTACACTGATGTACTGTATGTCTGTACACCTCTCAGTCAATGCGGGCATCAGAAGTTACACTGATGCCCACAGGGCCAGACTCCACTTTAGCCCATAGCACTTGCCCCTAGCCTGCCCCTGTCATCTCTGTCTAACCACATACTGTACACTCCCTCTCTGCTCCATATTGTGACAATGAGGAAGAATTATATTATACAGTTACTATGGTTGTTTAGGCTATATCTAACCTTTATCTAACCTTCACTTTTAGTACTGATAATGCCTTATGATATTTGGTAGCTTGTAGGGGCCAAGATGTCTCCGCTATAGGCCTGGAAGCTATTGTTTTGGAGAACAGAATGGTGGATTTTCAAGGGACAACTGTAATGTTGTCCAATCTGTATGGTAGAGTATGTTAATTCAATATAATTGAGGTGGTTGTATTTTGTCTCCCTGCTCTTCTATTGAGACATTTAGTTTGTGTCAAAGGTCATCATGTCTCACCTAGACACAGGATCTGACACAAATTTGGACCTGATGGTCAAGATTCAATTTATCCCCTGAGCAAGCAGGCAGGCTCTATTAGCTCAATGGAAAAAATTGCAGCACTTGTGCAGGAAACCTCCTTCATATCCGGGGTAGAAGAGGAGTTACATATAGTGCAGCTTTAAGTTCATAGGTGGCCTCTGTGGTTGTTTACCTATCATCACTGATTCACTGAAAGTGACAAATCAACTGGGGACATGTTAACCTGTAGGGTCATTAGTCTATGGAAAGATAAGGGAGTGCTGGAAATAATGGAAATAAGTCTCAGGACTTTATTGTCATCCTTGAACTGCTGTAACCATGTATTTTTTATTGCTTTTCAAATAAATCAAATCAAATCAATTCCAAAGTTAATTATTCAGCAAATCATAATTCATAAATAACAACCTTATGATATCATTGTGTCATCTACAGTATGTGTGTGTTGCTGAGTGAAGAGGGGTGCATTTGGTAGCTTGAAGTTGAATTCATCAACAATGGTAGTTGTGTTTGTTTGGATTTTGTTCTTGACATGATCAGACGTGATGCCTGCCGTAAAACACATTGCTGATAAACTGCAGCTCAGACTGAAATGTGAGAAGCTTTGATTGACATTCATTAACCATACAGACATACCACTTCATTCACTTCACATCATTTTATACATGTGGAACATCCATTACTATTAGCGCATGAAGCAGAAGTCATGATCCACATGTCGTTAATGAGGGATCCTTTGAAAAGAATACCAGCACTCACTTTGATACGTTTAGGATCTTGTTTTTATTCTCAGTCTTATCGCCCCCAGCAGCAGCTGATTAACCGTACGTTTGGGCCTTTTTTTAGTCAGAAGAGGAGTGCTGCTATAATGGTGAAAGGATTTACACTTTTTAGTGCAATAAGTTATGTGTCTTTAAAAAACGGAAATAAGGGTCATGTGATCTTAATGTGGGTCATGCATTTAAGGAGCCCCCCATTTTTGCGCACAAACGTGCCAAGAATGTTAGAGACTCCTTAGTGAGAGCAGATTGTTATGTTCCAGGAACGACACTGACTCTATACTAGACTCCAAAGTAAAATATATAGAAGGCATTCTTGCATTAACATATACTTTAAACCCCTCCAGCTGTTCTACTGACCCAGAATTTTTTTTTAAAAACATCATCAATGTATCCAAACCAACATTTTAACCAAGGGGAAAAGGGGTTGTAGTTCATCATACTCAAATTTGTCCATAAATAGGTTAGCGTAATTTGGGGAGCAGGGACTGCCCATACTCACCCCTTGACACTGTAAATAATAAGAATTTTCGAATTAGAGTTTTTTTTTTCAACACCAGTTGAGTCAATTAAACTAGAAAGTCAGTAGGGGGGGTTTGAGTTTCTCTCTTATTCAAAAAGTAAGTTAAGGCCTCAATGCCCTCTCCATGAGGCACAGGTGTATAAACTGGTCACATCCATACTGCCCTGCCAAGGTAAAGAGCAGTAACTACGTTTTTGGACACGCCGACTTATTTGTGTATCCCAAAGGTCAAATTAGCCTTTGTGATTTTGGGGGATAAACAATTACCTCAAGAACAGATGCAAAATTAGTGTAATATCACTTATATGCCGATATCTCATTTGGCTGACCAGTTGAATCACTTTTAAACCCATTTGTGAGCAGGTCTGGTGTTTAGGGCATCATGTCGCCCATTGACAAAGACTAGAAAATAGCTTTTAAACTTTTTTTTTTTTTTTTTTGATTTTCGTTTTTTTTTCATATTAACACAGTTCGAATGTTGAAGAAGGTTTATAGTCCAAAAGATAGGCGTTTTAGAATCATTAAGTGGTTTAAATTACATTACAAAAACAGGAGTGTTTCTGTGTGTTTCTGTCGGTCTTTTGGGGGCGGAGAGTGGTTTTAACTTGCAGGGACAACATTAGCATGTGAGTGGTTTTGGTTGGTTGTTGGCCCATTGTTCTCCAGTTACAAGCCTAATCCCCGCCCATCAGTATCACTCCTCTCTGTGGTGGTGTAATGTAACTTAAGTACATTTACTCAAGTATTGTACTTAAGTACAATTTTGAGGTATTCTTTACTTTACTGGAGTAATAGCCACTGGGTGAATATTCAACCTGAGGCTGAAACTAACTTCACCACGGTGGGAAGCGCCGAAACGGCCGTATTGCGTTAGTCTTTTTCGGGACAGAATGTCAATAATCAATAATAATAATAACATTGTGGCGAACACAGCAGCTCTGAGGGCAGCCCCAGCTAAACAACAGGCCGCTTGACGTTCGTATTGAAGTATTTCACTGAAGATGTGGACAAAACAACGGTGGAATAACGAGCTAGGCTAGGAGCTTAGCATTGTTAGCTCGCGGTCAAGCGTCATGGCTGAACGTACAGTTGGTGTTTGCATTTCTCCATTTACAACTCGTACATCAACATAAACGTTCAGATTTAAAATATAAAGTGCTTATCTCATGGCCACGGGTGTTATAATTATGTACGGGCCCTCATAAGTACCCGTATCTTCCGTATTGTTCAATAAAAAGCATTTTGATCCGATTGATGGCCATTGTCTCCGTTGTTTTTCAACTACCCCGTATTGGTTGGGGGGTGTATTGCACTCCTGATACGTTATAACTCTATGAGAAAATGGCCGCCGATCGGATTAAAATGCTTTTTATTGAACAATATGGAAGATACGGGTACTTAGACCCACCCGAAGTTAATGGTAACATCCGTGGCCATGAGATAAGCACTTTATATTTGAAATCTGAACGTTTATGTAGATGTACGGGTTGTAAATGGAGAGTGCAAACACCAGGTTGGAGTTAATCCAGGACCTAGCTGGTCGTGTCTTCATTATTAATAGGTAACCCTCGACTGTTAGTCGACTACCAGTGGGTCAAATTTAGTGGTGGAAGAAGCACTCGGTGGTAGCAATACCACAATATAAAAATACTCTGTTACAAGTAAAAGTGCTCAAAATGTTACTTGAGTTCAATCAAAGTAAAAGTACTAAAGTCTTGGTATCAAAATGTACTTAAAGTACCTAAAGTATATGTACTAAAATGTTTGAAAATAGCTGATCTACAAGCTCACAACGCGTCGCAATGCGCATTGTGAGCTTGTAGATCAGCTAATTTCAAATAGACTATGTATAAAATAGGGCTAAAGTGGTTAATGTATGTTTTATAATGTAATAATTTATATCTGCAAAGTAACTAACTAACTCAAGTTTAAAATGATTGTAGTGGAGTAAAAGTACAATATTTTCCTCTGATCTGTAGTGCAGTAGAAGTTAAAGTATTGGAAATACTCCAGTAAAGTAAAAATACCTTTAAAAAAAATGTAATTGTGTTGCATCAAATTTCTATATGGTGGACAGCTGACTGAAAGGTGTCAATGGGGGAGTGATTAGAGGAGTGGCTAGGTTGAATAAATTACCCATTGTTCACGCCCATTACCTGGAGCTGAGGTGCTAGAAGTGGAAATTCTTTAGGAGGGATTATCTCAGTTTGGACTATTATAGATAACAAGATTAAAATGGTCACATCTTCTTCAAATGTGTTCCAATTTCAATGAATGATACATCATATGAAAGCTTATATTCTGTACTTCAACAATCTGTAATAAAATGAAAAATGAAAAATGCCTACTTGATGCCTAAAGCACTGGACCCGCTCACATTTTTCAGTGATTTTTTTTTTCGTAGTTACTGCACTTTACCTTGGCAGGGCAGCATAGTACACAGGAAATCTGAGTTAAGAGTGTCCTGCACAGAATCCAATTTGTTTAAAAAGTCTGTGGTTTCTTTAACAAAGTCTTGTGGAACCTATTCCTGGGCGTCCTATAGTAGCAGGGACTCAGTCTTTGACTGAACCTATGTCAAAATACATAGATCAACATGTTAAACAGCTGGTAGCCAAGCTTCCTTCATTTGTTAAAGATAATTAAGACTAATCCCACACAAAGTGTTATGGAGTTAAAAACAAACAGCTGAAGTTATTGCTTAGCTTAGAGGTATGAAAGTGTGGTCAGTGCAGGAGAGAAACTGCTTCCTCTTGAGTATAGAGAAGAGGAAGTAAAGTCTGTAAGCTAACAGGAACTGAGAGAGTGAGGTTAGCGTCAACACACTGAAGGTGGAGAAACATGGGTGACCCAGCAGGAGGTAAAATCTGCCTGGCTAGATTAGATCATTTAAGGACAGTAATGGGACATAATAAACTTGAACTTGAACTTTTAACTCTTACAGAAAGACTGGAACGAGCCAACAAGAGAACGCGAAAGAGAGATTTGTTTGTGAGCGACTAAATGCGCACATGTGTCGTTTACCAGTCGACCTTTATCTTGCAATACTTCGAAATTGATATTTATGGGCTCCGTTTGTGGTTGGCTGGGGGTCCGCAAAGGTATTGAAAATATTGGAAGGGGTCCTTGGGGCCAAAAAGGTTGTGGAACCCTGCTGTAGGGGTCTGATGTGTTTACCAGAGAGAGAGAGAGAGAGAGAGAGAGAGAGAGAGAGAGAGAGAGAGAGAGAGAGAGAGAGAGAGAGAGAGAGAGAGCAACATAACTTGAGAACAGATGAGCAGACTTTTATGAAACTTGGCAGGCAAGTGTGTGTGTGTGTGTGCGTGTGTGTGCCATGTGAACACACAAGCATGTCTGTGGGCTCACATTGCCATGGCAACTACACCACAATCAGCCCAGGAAACACAGCCAGACAAGTTTGCATGTCTGTACACCGTTAATGTGGGCATCAGAAGTTACACTGATGTACTGTATGTCTACACCTCTCAGTCAATGTGGGCATCAGAAGTTACACTGATGCCCACAGGGCCAGACTCCACTTTAGCCCATAGCACTTGCCCCTAGCCTGCCCCTGTCATCTCTGTCTAACCACATACACGCCCTCTCTGCTCCATATTGTGACAATGAGGAAGAATTATATTATACAGTTACTATGGTTGTTTGGGCTATATCTAACCTTTATCTAACCTTCACTTATAGTACTGATATTGCCTTATGATTTTTAGTAGCTTGTAGGGGCCAAGATGTCTCCGCTATTAGGCCTGGTAGCTATTGTTTTGGAGAACAGAATGGTGGATTTTCATGGGACAACTGTAATGTTCAATCTGTATGGTAGAGTATGTTAATTCAATATAATTGAGGTGGTTGTATTTTGTCTCCCTGCTCTTCTATTGAGACATTTAGTTTGTGTCAAAGGTCATCATGTCTCACCTAGACACAGGATCTGACACACATTTGGACCTGATGGTCAAGATTCAATTTATCCCCTGAGCAAGCAGGCAGGCTCTATTAGCTCAATGGAAAAAATTGCAGCACTTGTGCAGGAAACCTCCTTCATATCCGGGGTAGAAGAGGAGTTACATATAGTGCAGCTTTAAGTTCATAGGTGGCCTCTGTGGTTGTTTACCTATCATCACTGATTCACTGAAAGTGACAAATCAACTGGGGGCATGTTAACCTGTAGGGTCATTAGTCTATGGAAAGATAAGGGAGTGCTGGAAATAATGGAAATAAGTCTCAGGACTTTATTGTCATCCTTGAACTGCTGTAACCATGTATTTTGTATTGCTTTTCAAATAAATCAAATCAAATCAATTCCAAAGTTAATTATTCAGCAATTCATAATTCATAAATAACAACCTTATGATATCATTGTGTCATCTATAGTATGTGTGTGTTGCTGAGTGAAGAGGGGTGCATTTGGTAGCTTGAAGTTGAATTCATCAACAATGGTAGTTGTGTTTGTTTGGATGTTGTTCTTGACATGATCAGACGTGATGCCTGCCGTAAAACACATTGCTGATAAACTGCAGCTCAGACTGAAATGTGAGAAGCTTTGATTGACATTCATTAACCATACAGACATACCACTTCATTCACTTCACATCATTTTATACATGTGGAACATCCATTACTATTAGCGCATGAAGCAGAAGTCATGATCCACATGTCGTTAATGAGGGATCCTTTGAAAAGAATACCAGCACTCACTTTCATACGTTTAGGATCTTGTTTTTATTCTCAGTCTTATCGCCCCCAGCAGCAGCTGATTAACCGTACGTTTGGGCCTTTTTTTTGTCAGAAGAGGAGTGCTGCTATAATGGTGAAAGGATTTACACTTTTTAGTGCAATAAGTTATGTGTCTTTAAAAAACGGAAATAAGGGTCATGTGATCTTAATGTGGGTCATGCATTTAAGGAGCCCCCCATTTTTGCGCACAAACGTGCCAAGAATGTTAGAGACTCCTTAGTGAGAGCAGATTGTTATGTTCCAGGAACGACACTGATTCTATACTAGACTCCAAAGTAAAATATATAGAAGGCATTCTTGCATTAATATATACTTTAAACCCCTCCAGCTGTTCTACTGACCCAGAAAAAAATGAAAAAAACATCATCAATGTATCCAAACCAACATTTTAACCAAGGGGAAAAGGGGTTATAGTTCATCATACTCAAATTTGTCCATAAATAGGTTAGCGTACTTTGGGGAGCAGGGACTGGCCATACTCACCCCTTGACACTGTAAATAATAAGAATTTTAGAATTAGAGTTTTTTTTTTCAACACCAGTTGAGTCAATTAAACTAGAAAGTCAGTAAGGGGAGTTTGAGTTTCTCTCTTATTCAAAAAGTAAGTTAAGGCCTCAATGCCGTCTCCATGAGGCACATTAGGTGTATAAACTGGTCACATCCATAGTAGGCTACACAGGAAATCTGAGTTAAGAGTGTCCTGCACAGAATCCAATTTGTTTAAAAAGTCTGTGGTGTTTTTAACAAAGTCTTGTGGAACCTATTCCTGGGCGTCCTATAGTAGCAGGGACTCAGTCTTTGACTGAACCTATGTCAAAATACATAGATCAACATGTTAAACAGCTGGTAGCCAAGCTTCCTTCGTTTGTTAAAGATAATTAAGACTAATCACACACAAAGTGTTATGGAGTTAAAAACAAACCGCTGAAGTTATTGCTTAGCTTAGAGGTATGAAAGTGTGGTCAGTGCAGGAGAGAAACTGCTTCCTCTTGAGTATAGAGAAGAGGAAGTAAAGTCTGTAAGCTAACAGGAACTGAGAGAGTGAGGTTAGCGTCAACACACTGAAGGTGGAGAAACATGGGTGACCCAGCAGGAGGTAAAATCTGCCTGGCTAGAATAGGTCATTTAAGGACAGTAATGGGACATAATAAACTTGAACTTGAACTTTTTACTCTTACAGAAAGACTGGAACGAGCCAACAAGAGAACGCGAAAGAGAGATTTGTTTGTGAGCGACTAAATGCGCACATGTGTCGTTTACCAGTCGACCTTTATCTTGCAATACTTCGAAATTGATATTTATGGGCTCCGTTTGTGGTTGGCTGGGGGTCCGCAAAGGTATTGAAAATATTGGAAGGGGTCCTTGGGGCCAAAAAGGTTGTGGAACCCTGCTGTAGGGGTCTGATGTGTTTACCGGTGTGAGAGAGAGAGAGAGAGAGAGAGAGAGAGAGAGAGAGAGAGAGAGAGAGAGAGAGAGAGAGAGAGAGAGAGAGAGAGAGAGAGAGAGAGAGAGAGAGAGAGAGAGAGAGAGAGAGAGAGAGAGAGAGAGAGAGAGAGAGAGAGAGAGAGAGAGCAACATAACTTGAGAACAGATGAGCAGACTTTTATGAAACTTAGCAGGCAAGTGTGTGCGTGTGTGTGCCATGTGAACACACAAGCATGTCTGTGGGCTCACATTGCCATGGCAACTACACCACAATCAGCCCAGGAAACACAGCCAGACAAGTTTGCATGTCTGTACACCGTTAATGTGGGCATCAGAAGTTACACTGATGTACTGTATGTCTACACCTCTCAGTCAATGTGGGCATCAGAAGTTACACTGATGTACTGTATGTCTACACCTCTCAGTCAATGTGGGCATCAGAAGTTACACTGATGCCCACAGGGCCAGACTCCACTTTAGCCCATAGCACTTGCCCCTAGCCTGCCCCTGTCATCTCTGTCTAACCACATACACGCCCTCTCTGCTCCATATTGTGACAATGAGGAAGAATTATATTATACAGTTACTATGGTTGTTTGGGCTATATCTAACCTTTATCTAACCTTCACTTATAGTACTGATATTGCCTTATGATTTTTAGTAGCTTGTAGGGGTCAAGATGTCTCCGCTATTAGGCCTGGTAGCTATTGTTTTGGAGAACAGAATGGTGGATTTTCATGGGACAACTGTAATGTTGTCCAATCTGTATGGTAGAGTATGTTAATTCAATATAATTGAGGTGGTTGTATTTTGTCTCCCTGCTCTTCTATTGAGACATTTAGTTTGTGTCAAAGGTCATCATGTCTCACCTAGACACAGGATCTGACACAAATTTGGACCTGATGGTCAAGATTCAATTTATCCCCTGAGCAAGCAGGCAGGCTCTATTAGCTCAATGGAAAAAATTGCAGCACTTGTGCAGGAAACCTCCTTCATATCCGGGGTAGAAGAGGAGTTACATATAGTGCAGCTTTAAGTTCATAGGTGGCCTCTGTGGTTGTTTACCTATCATCACTGATTCACTGAAAGTGACAAATCAACTGGGGACATGTTAACCTGTAGGGTCATTAGTCTATGGAAAGATAAGGGAGTGCTGGAAATAATGGAAATAAGTCTCAGGACTTTATTGTCATCCTTGAACTGCTGTAACCATGTATTTTTTATTGCTTTTCAAATAAATCAAATCAAATCAATTCCAAAGTTAATTATTCAGCAATTCATAATTCATAAATAACAACCTTATGATATCATTGTGTCATCTATAGTATGTGTGTGTTGCTGAGTGAAGAGGGGTGCATTTGGTAGCTTGAAGTTGAATTCATCAACAATGGTAGTTGTGTTTGTTTGGATTTTGTTCTTGACATGATCAGACGTGATGCCTGCCGTAAAACACATTGCTGATAAACTGCAGCTCAGACTGAAATGTGAGAAGCTTTGATTGACATTCATTAACCATACAGACATACCACTTCATTCACTTCACATCATTTTATACATGTGGAACATCCATTACTATTGCAGTGTGTACATACATGTTGAATTGTGTGTTTTTGACAACAATACATAAACATTTAAATATGAATAGCTCAGCAACCAAATGTAAACTGACATGTAGTTTCAGCATAGAGCAGTTTGACGTCACAGATGTTTTTCTAGTTGAGTTTTGAGGAAGCAAACACCCTCAGATGAACTCAGACACTCGACATTGATGGATGTGAAGAAGCAGCGTCTTTTCTTTCAGTGTCTCCTCTGCAGATGAAGGTAAAATGTCTCTTTGATTTCATCTGGATGTGAATTCACCAGCAGGAATTATTCCATGTTTGATAAGATAAATAATAATACAAAATTAATGCAGTTGATTCAGAACGCTGCTGCCAGAGTAGGCTACTAATTCCAAGTGCAAAATGGATGGCTCGCCAAGGTTCAGAATGGAGCATATCACTCCAGTGGTTAAAGGGATATTTCACTTTTAAACATGTTTGTGGTATTTTTACAGTAACGGGCTTTAATGAGCACCCCAGACAGTTTTTAAGTTGCTTGTTTTAATATTTAGATATTTGATATTCATTTGATCAGACATACCCCCTTCCTATATACACACCCATTGTAACTTCAAACTTCATTTTAACCATGATAGATTAATTGAAAACTCTCAACCTTGGTTCTAGTGACTGATATTGTCGTTCTAATACGTAAGGGGCCGTGTTTTTTCAATTACCATTTTCATTCATTTTATTATATTATTTTATCGTATTTGTATTTTATTTTATCATTTTCATTTCCAGGCTTTTGTGCTCACAAAAGCCTAAGTAGACATTAAAAAGACATGTTTGAAAGTTGAATATCCCTTTAAGTCTTTACACTGGCTCCCCGTAGCGATTTAAAAAATAATTACTGTTGGTCTATAAAGCATTGAATGGTCTAGGGCCAAAATGGTCTAGGGCCAAAAATACATCTCTGACCTTGTACGATATCATGAAATATCCAGACCATCTCAGGTCATCAGGGAAAGGTCTCCTTTCTGTCCCTTGGATCAAAATTAAGCATGGAGAAGCAATGTTTTTATGCACCATATCTAGAATAAACTACCAGGAAACTGAATGTCTGCTACAGCTCATTTTTTTTATTGTGTTTGTAATGATCCTTCTGCACAGTAAATGTTTTTTTTCCCCACTAGTTTGATCTTGCTATTTTATATTGTGTTTTGCTTTGTGTCCTGAATAGGTGTTTTATATGAACTTATTCAGTGCCAGACATTTCAAGTTCAACGTCTTTGTCTTCTTTTCATGCTTTTTACTGAAAAGTGAAAAAAAAGGTTGAGTAGGCTACCACTGTGCTATGGTACTGTAATACATCATAGTAGAGTCGTTTAGGATGTATAATCACAATTGACTGTATGAACGTATGAAATACTGAACTATGCCTATTCATTAAGTGAACAAAACGTCCTCACCTCCCCAGTAACACTGTTTTATCTTTCCCTAAATTAGTCTTTCTTATTTTATGTGGTTAATGTGCACCATCTAGTGGACTCATTGTAAAACTACACTAACTGATCCCTTATTTCTCTGCTGAAGTTTTAAACTGATTCATCATCTCAGAACTGGACTCACCACTTAGCTAGGTTTGACTCCATTGTAGTTTATCCACTGTTAATACAGGATGGATGTAGAAAATAAAGCAATTGTAACCAGTACTGTAGGCCTATAGAGTTTTAATTGTCCCAAATCTTTACTGTTCTTTGTTTATCTGTTCTCTGGCCTTCATGACACCTGTCTAGATTACAGTTAGTTAAATATTCAATTGTATTGATTGAATACTTTATTAGTCAAAATTGCAAACAGCACTGAAGTACAGTAAAAGTACTTAAGCTAAAAAAGGATAACACAAAAAAATCCTTTCCATTGTGGTGTTTTCAGCCTATGCACTCCCTCCTCACACTGGCCCTCATTTATCAACGCAGCGTATAAACCGGCGTATATTTTTCCATATATTCGGCCGTACACCAACGTCGAAGTCACATTTATCAACACATCCTACACAGCTGATCCGAGCGTACACTTGGTCCCATCGTTGATAAATGTCACGGCTGAAACCGAGCGTCATTTAAATAACACGACCTTAAATATTCTCAAAACGCCCCGATTTTACGACATGAAGACGAACCAGAATACGACCAAAGAAAGAGTTTAGCCGGCTCGCCTCGCTGCCTGTCAAGTCTCACACACACACACACACACACACACACACACACACACACACACACAGGCACGCACGCACACATGCACGCGCCTCTCTCTCGGTCGCTCGCTCGCTCGCGCGCCCAACTGTGTCTTTCATAATCCGTTACGGTATCATTTTTGTCAGTCACGTAGGCTTGTAGCCTACATGAATGACATTATGATACCAATTACATCGCCATGAATGTAATACATTTGTATATTTATTTACCCCATACCGAGCGTTCAATCAAGTTACACTAAAGCAGTCAGGCTATATTCCCCATGAGACTCGGGCGGTCTGCAGACTGCAGTGATCCCGTGCCGCCACCCACGTTATAAGAGATTGGAGCGTCAGGTTTATATCCATAACCCAGCCAGGTAGCCTATATAACTCTCTATGACATAAATCCATACCATAGGACAAGCTACTGTAAGTTTGGAGACCTCACTATCCATGAAAAGATGGTCCTTAGTCCCGACCGCGGGACTCCCGATGCAAAAGCGCTCGTAGATTTTGAAAATAGCAGATCTACAAGCTCACAACGCGTTGCGATGCGACGCTGACTTATGAGCTTGTAGATTTGCTATTTTCAATGCAGCCAGATCTACAATCTTATCTGAATGACTGTTAAAGCAGTTTGTTTAAATTACTTTATAAAATGTTGTATTTTCACAGGGATTATTTATTAGTGTAGATATACATTTATGAGTGGAGTATGTGTCCAGATGCCTGTCAGACAGACAATGTTGCTCCACAGGTCTAGAATGGAATAAACGGGTGCAGCCAACGTCAACAACTGGTCTCGACCAGACGTGAGATCTCAGCGTACCATAGGATGAAGCCCACGTCAGGATATATTGATAAATGCCGAAAGGTGCGGTGATCTCGCCGTACGGCCATTATTTGGGCTGCACCGCGTTGATAAATGAGGGCCACTGTCCCACAATCCCTGTGGGACTACCACTTGTTGTACTAAACCTCCTTCCATTGGTGAATGCATGCATGAAGTCTCAAAGCTGTCTAACCGCTGCGTTTGACAGATACACATTTCCTCCATTAGACGAACAAAACATCATTTGAAAACATTATTTGTATATTTATTTAATGTGGTTATTGTGCACCATCTATTGGACTCATTGTAAAACTACAACAACTAATCTCTGGCTCAGTACTAATATCCACCCTCAGCTCAGACTTAAAGTTCACATAGAGTTAGTGCTGCCCTAGCCTCGCGTGGCCAGACAATATCACACTGCTATGGCAAAATGCAATGCCATTTTGCAATGGCAGATTCGTCTGGAACCAGGCTAGAGCTGCGCCACTGTCAGGCATGGACACGGGCATGGACACGCGCGTGCACACACACACACACACACACACACACACACACACACACACACACACACACACACACACATAGGGATGGGTATCGTTAGGATTTTTACGAGTCCGGTTCCGGTTCCGGTTCTGCTTATCGGATCCGGTTCCTATCGGTTCCATATTTCGGTTCCAAAATGATAAAAAAATAAGAGGTCAAATGTGTATTTAATAGAGATGCACCGAATGGAAAATTCTTGGCCGAAACCGAATACCGAATACAGGAAACACTTGGCCGAAAACCGAATAGCCGAAAATTATTCATTAAAAAATATATATATATACATTTTCTTTTTAAGTTTTTTTGTACAATTTATGTCATGGCTGTGCCTCTGTTGTAGAGCTACATGATTAAGGCAAAACGTATCATAACTATAATGGTTCCATATTGAGATCAGTTATTTAACACAAACATATTTATTTATTGTGTAGAAATAAAATATAATATGCCTCAAAACATTACCCTGCCATATTCAAGAAATTAAAACAAATATTGAATAGCCTATCAAAAGGCATTATAACAGTGGTAACCAACCTTTTCAAGCCCAAGAGCACATTTTGTTTCCAATTGTAAGCCATGATCTACCACCACTAAAATATGTTTAAAAAAACACTTGTCACGATTGCAATTTCTGACAGGCTCAATGCATTTGCATACATCCACATAAACACTAGTAGTTTAAATAAGAATAAAGATGATGGTTATATAATCAATGCCTAAATATTAAGAAAAACGTATTAGAAATATAAATATTAGGACACAAATACAAATAAACTTCTTTGTTGAGTTATTTTTAAATAAAACAAAACACAAAGGACATGAAATAAATTGCTTTTACATATTTCTTCTCTTCAATGCACAATATTTAGTTTCTCAATTTCTCTGAATTTTCACATTTACAGATATTCTGTTGATGACAAAAATGACAAAAATGCATCCATGACCATATATTTGCACAGATATGGTGACAGAATACTCTCAGGATCAGCCCACCTTTAATGAGACTTCTGTGACTGCACATTATCGGCAAGCCATTTGAAATCTGGTTGATAGTGAATGCCAGTCTGAGGCAGATTTGAGTCAGTCATACAAGTTCTAAACTTGGATTTTGTTTTATTATTTTCAAGTAGGCATGCAGCTTCAGTGCACAAGACACAATCAGGGGATACTTAACAAGTGACCAAAAGTCCAGGTTTCTAGCTCTGCCCTCCAGTTGGTAGTCAGTTAGTAGTTCAAAAATCTCCATTTCAACACCTGTAGTTAATGCAAACACGTCCTGCATTTTAACTGACAGCTGTTCAATGTTAATACTGAGGAAAGGGTTTCATACAAAAGAAGCTACTTAACTCATGCCTTGTACCTCAACAAATCTACGGCCAAATTCTGATTTGTTCAATTGGGCACAGAATTGTTCGGGATGAAAAGCAGTTGTCTGTGAGGTTTTGTGACACCTCAAGATTTGGGAAGTGTGTCAGCCTTGCACGTTTTATCTGAGAGCTCCACCAATCGTGCATCCTTTTGAATGCGTTGACTGCACTGATCGAAGTTTGCGGGCCTTGGGTAGACAACCCGGCCTGGTGGAGATTGGCAGAGATCTGCGCTCTGAGGAGGACCATTCTAGTTAGACTTTTGAGGTATTTTTTACTTTACTGGAGTATATCCAATATTCAATATTTTTTACTCCACTACGATTATTTCAAAACTATAGTTACTAGTTACTTTGTAGATATCAATTTAAATGTATTATATTATAAATCATACATTAACCACTTTAGCCCTATTTTATAACTATCTGAAATAAATAGCTGATCTACAAGCTCACAACATGCATCACAATGCGTTGTGAGCTTGTAGATCTGCTATTTTCAAACATGATTGTACTTTTACTTTTGGTACTTTAAGTATATTTTGATGCCAATACTTTTGTACTTTTACTCGAGTAACATTTTGAACACAGGCCTAAAACAGTATTTCTACATTGTGGTATTGCTACTTTTACTTAAGTAAAATATCTGAGTACTTCTTCCACCACTGCTCGTGCTGAAATGCGATCTCCTGCGATGGCACTTTGTAACGTTGTAGAACACTGTTTGAAGAATTAACTCCAGCGTTCTCCACTGAAAAGGCTTGCATGTCACGAGACAGCGCTCCTATTATTTCTTGAGCGCGACCCGCGAGCTGAATTATGTGCGCGCGGAATGTACAGGAAAACAACGACGCATGGCTTCCCTTGGACCAGCATTGCCAAATATTGTGAGAGAAACAACCCAGCTAGCAGATCGGCGTTGCAACTGACGTCAGGCCGGCCTGGACAGAGCGGGCCCCGCCGAGCGGAGGCTCACCCTCCTCACGCCCTCCTCACGCCGGAGATGTCTCGCTCACCGAAATGTCCGGCGGAGTAGCATTTTAGAAGAGTCTGCGGCGGTCTGCAGCCAGCGTCACGACGTCCTGACGCTGTTATTGCCACGCTTTGAATTTTCCCTATACATTCTGTAACCATTGGTTCTCAAAGTGGGGTCCAGGGACCACCATGGGTCTTGAGGGAGTTCCAGGGGGTCCCCAGCTAAATGATAGGAAGGAACCAAATGGACCTGTGAAACTTGTACGTTGTGCGTGTTTCAGAGTTAAATTAACAATGATTTTAATTAAAGATAAAGATGAATTTGGGTCCCAAAGATAGAAATGCCATTGGACTGGGGTCCCTGAAATTAAATTAAACTTTAGCTTTGTTGTTTTTATTATTCTTATTCTGTTGCTATTATATTTATTCCTTGCATTGTTAATTCTAATTTAGAGTTGATGTATTTGCTTATTTAAAACAAAATATATATAATGAAGTGTCTTGTTATTATTATCAATATTATTATTATTATTATTATTATTGTTATTATTACCCTTATTATTATTATTATTATTATTATCAAGTTGTATAATTCATTATTAGCACTAAACATACTTTATTTAGGCCTTACAGGGACTCAATATACTCCAGTTCAGTAGGTGGCGGTATACACCGGATATACGCAACGGATGCTTACATCAAATGACTGAGTGTTGCCATATTTTGCGAGAGAAATAAGCAGCCAGGTCTATGAAAACAAGCCCAAAACTGTGTATTGGCTAAAGTCATGTGGCGACTAATAGGCCACATGGCCTATATATATATATATATATATATATATATATATATATATATATATATATTGAAAATAGCCGATGTACAAGTTCACAACGCGTCTTCAAACAAACCCAAAGTCGCTCATAATAAGCAGACATGGCAACACTGTCTCCGTTCCTTGCAACGACAGGACATCCGGTTGCTACCAAGCAGGTCCCTGACCCTTCTCGCCTTAGGGAAAAATCACCGCTGATATATCGATGTTCAAATTAAATAGTACATTTTTGTTAAAAAAGAAAGGGAAGATATGTTCTCCAGCGGAGGGCTACTCAGACGGAGGACTACTGTAAGAGTGAAATGCAGCCATGGAGTATTGTTAGGTTATAAGAAATAACCACTGTTCAGTGATGTGAGTTTCCGCTGGGGGCGCTGTGGGGAAAAGCTAGAGAGGGAAGGAGAGAAGAAGAGAGAGAGAGAGCGCGACCGGGGGGATTCCAGTCATTCAATGTTTACGTCTTGACTGTACTGTTTGGCTCGAGAGACTTTAGTAAAAGTGATTGAGAAGAACCTATTACCGTGTTGAACTGAATCTATTCTGCACCCACACCCACGTCGCTTACACTGGTGGCAGCGGTGGCTGTTGGGATTTTTGCTCAACTTTGGGATTTTGCTCAACTTTAAGTCTCTCCGGAGTTTTAGGCTAACGGTGTGCTAACCGGTAGCTTAGCTTAGCCTAAGTACAGTCGGCTACTTCCACGTTGTTGTTTTTTTTCTTAGCCTCAAGTGAATGTAGAAACCTTGATTAGGTGGTCTAATTCCGTCTGGACTGAAGAAGTTGAGAAAGTAAGAAGAAAAACGAAAATACAAAAAAAAAAAAAAGGAAAAAACGAAGTCATGTCTGAAGAGGACAACATTTCTGGACCCGGACCCAGCCCAAGCCCGCGGTCCGTGGGACTTACAACGAGAGATTTGCCTCCACCCAATGGGACACATGGAGCACCAAGGGGCATTCCTTTACCTCCACCATTCAACAACGATGGCCGTGAGTCTTTCAACCTGTGGGCTCGCCGCTATGAGGTGATTCAAGAGGCCCGTTACAAGGACAGTGGTGTAGATCTGAAGACAGTGTTAGCAGCGGAGTTGCCCACTAGATTACCACCAGAACTGTTCATTGTGTGGGACAACCTGCCCGGGGCAACAAAGGGGTCTTACACTGAAGTTAAGAAGCAATTGCAGACAGCTTTTGGCCAAAAGGATGTCATTGCATCATTCCAAACATTCCCAAATGCCCGTCATAGGTTACCTAATGAAGCAATGGAAGTTTATGCTGCGGATGTATGCAGGCTGGTCAAGGAAGCATTTCCAGATTTTGAGCATAATGCTTCAGAGTATATGAAAATGACTCGCTTCATTGCTGGTCTTGATCAGGAGCTCCAAATAAAGTGTCATGAAAGAGGAGTGAAAAATTTCACTGAGGCTTTTGAGGTTGCCTCTCAGGCTGAAAGGGCTCGCCAAGCAGCTAGATTAATGTTGCCAGTGTCCTCAGCTAATGTCCCCAGCAGAGATAATGGTGCAATGCAGTCTGTGAATTCTGTTCGTGAACATGACATTGAGCTCAGGAAATCAGTCCAGGGCCTCACTGATACCGTTAAAGGTTTGAGTGCAGATCTGAGTGCACTGAAATTGCACCTTGAGGGGCGCAGCGATGTGCACCATCGTGACAGGGCACCACCTGTCCGTTCCCAGAGAACCCCCTCACCCTATGGGAGAAGCCCAGATAGAGGCCCTAATGCATGGAGCTCTGGCTATGGCAATTCCCCATCTAGATATTCACACTCCCATCAGTATTCCCCTGACCAATATTCCCCTCAGAGGCCTCGTCAGCAGGATTACACTAGCAGGGGGTCTGACAGGTACCAACAGCCTTATAGAGACAACCGCTACTCAGACCAGGCGTCTGGCCCATATGAGGAACGGAGGGGGAGGCAACCATCTCCTTACAGATCCTACCATGACTCCCGCCGCCGTAGCCCTAGTCCCTATGCCAAACATGTGTCCTTCCAAGAGTATGGAGACACAGGCCAATCACGACAACCACAGGACTGGGATCAGAACTACCCCACTAGGAGGGGCTACGAAGCTCGGGACAGGTTCCCGCAGGGAAACGGCCGCTAGCTGATGACGCGGGGTGCTCGTCAGCTACTTCTCTGGAAGCCCCAGATGTATGTGTCACTGAAATCAGTGGCAGCCTTGATAAGACGATTCCCTCAACCAACACTGAGACCATGGCAAGTACTATAAGTACAGACTTCACCTCTTATGTACATGGAAATGTTGAGGGCACTGACATGAACATTATGTTAGATACTGGATCATCCATTTCATTTATTAGTGAGGAAACGAAAATGTCGATTCCTTCCCTGGCAAAAAGGCCCATTAAAAAGAAGTTTGTCATGTCGCAAGCTGTGACTGGCCAGAGTCTAGATACATTGGGCATGGTGGACATAACTTTTAGGTTGGGGTCACACACACTGCAACAGGAAGTACAAGTCATTAGGAATGTCAGTCAAGGATTTATACTAGGCTTTGACTTTCTCACTCCTCACAGTGTTATCTTAGACATGGGGAGAGGGCTGTGTTATTTGGGTAATGATGTCCTGCCCCTTCTCAAGAACAGTAACCTGGCACCTGCTAGTTGTACAGCCCAAATAATGGAAAACACTACCATTCCCCCATGCAGTGAATTCATTTGTAAAGTCGCCTTGATTTCCCCTGTCATCACTGCAGGCATGCCAAATGCCTACAGTGGCTGTCTTGAACCCCGGCAACTTGAGTTAGATGGCATAGCAGTTGCCCGCACCCTGTCAACTGCTGAAAATGGCTGTACTGTTGTGCGCATCATCAACCCCACACATGGTCCTATGGTGCTTTATTCAGGAATGCAATTAGGACAGTTCACCCCTGTCTATGACACTGAGGTCATCCTAGAATCAGCCCCTGTATGTAAGGTGTCCACATGCCCAGTACAGCCAGCCAAACTGCCCTTTGATGTTAAGTGTGGTGATTTGACAAGTACACAGCAGTCTCAATTACACACATTAATCTCGTCTTATGATGATGTATTCAGTAAAACCAACACAGATTTTGGCAGTACAGATATTGTCAAACACAAGATCAACACTAACCAGGCCCCTCCAGTTCGAAAGCGTGCGTATCGCACTTCCCCCAAAATGCGAACAGTGATTCAGTCACATGTGGAGGAGATGCTGGACAAGGGACTGGTAGAGGTCAGTCACAGTCCCTGGGCAGCCCCAGTGGTAATGGTCAGGAAAAAGGATGGAACATGGCGTTTCTGTGTTGACTACAGAGGCTTGAATGCAGTAACTGTTAAGGATGCACACCCATTACCCAGAACTGATGACACCTTGGATGCTCTCGGGGGAGCCGCAGTATTCAGCACTATGGATCTCTCATCAGGATACTGGCAAGTACAGCTGCACGAGCAAGACAAATCAAAGACAGCTTTCACCACAGGCAGAGGACTTTATCAGTTTTGTGTGATGCCCATGGGCTTGGTAAATGCTCCTCCCACTTTTCAACATCTAATGCAGCTGGTGTTACAAGGTCTCTCGTGGAAAACATGCCTGGTTTATCTTGATGACATTATTGTCTATAGCCCCAGTTTTTCTGTCCATCTCGAGCATTTAAGAGAGGTCTTTGACCGCATCAGAGCCGCTAACCTGAAATTGAAGCCCTCAAAATGCTGCTTTGCACAACAAGAAGTGACGTTCCTGGGACATGTTGTCTCGGCTGCCGGGATAAAACCTGACCCAAGGAACATTGAGAAAGTGAGAGACTGGCCTGTCCCTAGAAACCCAGCTGAAGTTAGAGCATTCGTCTCCCTCTGCTCATATTATCGGCGTTTCATTTACCAGTTCTCTAAAATGTCAGAATCCCTTCATGCTCTCACTCAAAAAGGGAAGGAATTCTTATGGACTGATGTGGAGCAGCGAGCATTTGAAAGCCTACGTCATGCCTTGTGCAACACACCCGTTCTCTCCTATCCGGATTTCTCACAGGAGTTTCTCCTTTTCACTGATGCATCCAATACAGCCATTGGTTGTGTTTTGTCACAGAAGGATGCTGCAAACAGAGAACATGTTATTGCATATGGCAGTCGCATTCTGTCGAAAACAGAGAAGCGCTGGTCCACGTATGACAGGGAACTGTGGGCTATTGTGTGGGGCATACGTCATTTTCGCCAATATTTGACAGGTCACCCCTTTCGCGTCCTCACAGATCACAAACCTCTTCTCTCCCTGAGAAAGATGCCATTGGATTGTGACCCTACAGGCCGCAGGGCCAGATGGGCTCTGGAAATAGATCCCTATGACTGGACAATTGAATATAAACAAGGCACAAAACACGCCAATGCTGACTCTATGTCCCGTCGTCCTTCGACAGCCGTCGACACCAGCCCTGTGGTCACTGACAATCAGGTGAGATGTGTTTCCATCCACACCCAAACTGTACCAGCGGAGTCGGTCATATGCACCTCATCTAAGGAGCTGGTGCTCTGCTCAGAGACTGCACCCACTACTTTGGCTGCTACACCCTTGATATCTCACACGCAGTCTCCCTTACCTGATTTTGCAGCTGTGACTATGGACAATTCACTAACTATGGACAGGGAGTACTTGATCCGAGCTCAACAAGCTGATCCTGAGTTGCAAATTGTCAAAAACTGGGTGTTGGTTGGTCAGAGGCCGCCATTCTCGGGCATTAAGACAGCTTCACCTGTATTGAGACAGTACTGGAGAGAGTTCCCTAAAATCACCCTTGTCGGTGACCTCTTATATCGAACAATCAGACCTCCACCCGGTGACCTTGTTTTACAGACTGTAGTCCCCAGTAGCTTGCAGAAGGAGGTGTTTAACTCTTTACATGGTCATCCACTCTCTGGCCACTTCAGTGCTCAAAAGACATTACAAGGGGCTCAAATCAGATGTTTTTGGCCTCACATGACACGTGACGTAACTCAGTGGTGTCTCGAATGCACTGCTTGTGAAGCACGCCGTCCACCAACACCACACCGACAAGCCCCTATGCAAAATATAGTGACATCCAGGCCGTTTGAGAAAATTGGGGCGGACCTGACAGAACTGCCACTCACAAGCCGTGGTAATCGCTATGTACTTGTTGTAATGGACTATTTCACGAAATATGTCAACTTGTATGCACTTCCTGATCAACGAGCGACCACTGTGGCTAAATGTCTGTTTGAGGACTACATTAACTGTCATGGTGTGTTTGAGGGTTTGCACACAGACCAAGGCCGCCAGTTTGAATCGGACCTTGTCAAGGGCCTATGCTCCAGCCTGGGCATACTTAAAACAAGGACTACTGCTTATCATCCTGAGTGCGATGGCATGGTGGAAAGGCATAACAGAACACTGAAAGACCAGTTGGCAAAGATCTTGTACACCAAAGGAGGTGAATGGGATGATTTCATACGACAGGTTGAATTTGCCTACAACACAACAGTGCACTCCTCCACCAAACACACCCCTTTCTTTCTGGCCCATGGTAGAGAGGCCCGTCTACCTGTTGATCTCCTACTTGGGGGTTCCCCAGGTGTTGCACGTTCCACTCCAGGCACTCCAGGTGAATATGCCACTTCAGTAGCACAGAGACTGTGTACTGCTTTTCATTCTGTTGCTCAAAACATTGAGGCAGCAGGTGCACAACAAAAGCACTACCATGATCATCGGATGAGACACACAGCCTATGAACCGGGTGATTTAGTGTGGGTTGACCTTCCTGCCCTTTCTAGGTGCAAACTGGCACCAAAGTGGGCTGGCCCTTTCAAAGTGCTAAAAAGGATGGATTCAGGCACAGGTGACGTCGGAGTGGACTATGAACTCTTAGATCAACGAGACCCAAGAGCTAAACCTAAGATCATCCACTACAATCGCCTTAAACCCTATCGCTCTGCCTGGTCAGCTGGACAGCTTCCGCCCCCGTCTGTTACTATGGCTGCTCCAGCATACTGCCCAGGTCCCCCGCCACTTACTGCACTCTCTGGCTCCAGGCCTAATGTGTACCAATGCCCAGTAGCCACAAATGGGTGTTCTGTACCTTCGATTGGGGCTCAGTCACATGTTAACCCTCCGCCTCAAAGTCCTGCAAATCTCCCACCACAGGGGGGAGGCACTGCTGCTGGTGGACATTTAAGTGAGCCAGCCCCTGTAGTTCAACCTTTACCATGCGTACGGACCAGGACAGGTCGTTGTGTGCGTCCTCCAGTGCGGTACATGCATGATGACTGAATTGTTGCTCTCGCTTGGACCATTGAACAGTCGACTAAAAAGACACACAAAATAATTCAAGGGGGACTGTGAGAGCCTGTTATTGACTGAAAAAAAGAAAAAGAAAGGAAAGAACACTGTATTGTTAAAAAAAAAAAAAAAAAAAAAAAAAAAAGACATTGTATGCTATTATTATTTGTGATGTATCCTTATGTGGTGACATGTGCATGCTGTTTATTATAGTCACACTTTCAGTTTGTTTTTGGCTGTTTGAAGCGGGACGCTTCTTTTGTAAGGGGGGGAAGATATGTAAGAGTGAAATGCAGCCATGGAGTATTGTTAGGTTATAAGAAATAACCACTGTTCAGTGATGTGAGTTTCCGCTGGGGGCGCTGTGGGGAAAAGCTAGAGAGGGAAGGAGAGAAGAAGAGAGAGAGAGAGCGCGACCGGGGGGATTCCAGTCATTCAATGTTTACGTCTTGACTGTACTGTTTGGCTCGAGAGACTTTAGTAAAAGTGATTGAGAAGAACCTATTACCGTGTTGAACTGAATCTATTCTGCACCCACACCCACGTCGCTTACACTACACATGCGGAGTAATATTCGTCACACAGAAGTATCACACACGACTCCTCCCACCCTCTCTCTCAACACGGAAGGCGGACCTTTTTAACTGCAGTGGACGGTCGGCAGTAACTCCTGCCCAGAGCTTGCAAACAAAGTTATTTTTCCGAGCCAAGAGGTGAGTTTTAGCTTTTATGTGTCTTTATGTATATGTCAATTCACTTTTACGCCAGTAATAATAGTTTTATTCGATCTTATTTTAGGTTTATGCACGGTGCACAGCCCATCCCCCACGGTCTGTTTCATTGTTTGCATGCTAGCTGGCTAGCTAGCTAACTGACTAGACTTTTCTTGTTTGCTACCCACATTACTTTTAATCACGTCACAGAGTTATGATACTAACTGTTGATCGATGGATTGGTAGGTAAATCTGTGTTATTTATATAGATCGCCGAGCTCATGTTAGCTGAAGGCTAGAATAAGGCAGAATTAAGCTAAAAGCTTACACACAAACACACACACACACACACACACACACACACACACACACACACACACACACACACACACACACGGCTGCTAATTTTCTTAATTATTTTGCTTTACATTAAATGAACTGGCTGCTGAAAATAGCCAATCTGCAATCTTATGCCACAGCCGAAATCTTAAATGTATTTTTTCCTTCTCTTTTCTTTCTCTCTATACAGCATAACCTCCAGGTTAGCATCATGGAACCATGGAGCTGTACCATTTTGGACAAGAGGAGTTCTCCTCAGGTATGAAGGCACAAGGCAACGATTATATATTTTCATTGTGGAGTAATGATGTTGCTGAGCCTTTACATAAAATAAAACAACAAACATGACTTTATTAAACACTGGTTAGCAGCTAAATGCAGGCCCCAGAAAACGTTAAGACCCTGCATTGATATTAGTATGTTACTGTTTGTAGTTTTTTCCTGCGATGGAGCATGATATGGCTTTGATTGTGTCTAACCCTTCTCTTTTTCTTTTTACTTTTCTTTCTTTCTCAGATCTGTTTCTGCTTGTCATTTCCTGAGTCACAGCAGTGGGGATGAAGAGATCGAGGAGCATCTGTGATGACCAAGCTTATAAAACCATGGTAGGTTTAACATGAGTCTAGAAGTAATGTACAGCATAACAGTATAAAGTAGAGCCTGACTAAAAAAACAAAAACGGTTTGATTACTTACACACTCTCCCTGTGTCTGTATGTTCCAGACGCAGCGCTGTTTGACCTGGTGAGGGCAGTGACCACATTCAAGAACCTCTTGGACCTCACGTTTTGCAAGGTAAGGGTGTGACTAGCCTACACAGTTATCCAAAAATAGCCAATCTACAAGCTCACAGCACGCCACATTTATTTTACCATATATCCCTGAAACCTCTCTGTCATGATAGTTGAACATTATGTGAAAATGGTGTTGGTGTGGAAATTTAGTGAGGCATTAGAAGAGGGGAACTGATCAATGTATCAAGGGTTTCTACACACTGAGTTAAATTAACATACATTTCACTATGGGCGCGTTCGAAAATACAGCACTGAGCACACTGGCCAATACAAACTAATAGGCGAGTGTGCTCCGGTGCGTAATTTCCGAACGCACCCTTATATAAATTGGGGTCTCAGAGATAGCCATGCCATTAACAGGGTCTGTAGACCTGATGCATGTTAAATTAGGGGTCCTTATTAAAGTACCAACACCACCGTTGTCTAATTTATTTCCTTTCTCTCCCTCTCAGTTGGCGTTCGTTGGGTGGCTCACGTGACACGTTCCACATGAAGGAACTGCATTGGCTTTGGAAGAAGAGGCGGGCGACAGACACCAGCACACAGAACCCAAAATTGAATTAAATGAACAGTGGCCCATTTTGTATTCATTCCAGTAGCTTTGATATGGCTCTGAGTCTGTGGCATGTTAACTAGAAACACATACAGTACACCAGGACAAACTACAGCGGTAACACATGGAATCAAAATGGACCTTTACATGTCTGAGCGTCTGTGTACACTGTACAGATAGAACCAAATGGACCCTTACAGGTCTGCAAGAGTACAAATGGACCTGCCCTGCCAAGGTAAAGAGCAGTAACTACGTTTTTGGACACGCCGACTTATTTGAGTATCCCAAAGGTCAAATTAGCCTTTGTGATTTTGGGGGATAAACAATTACCTCAAGAACAGATGCACAATTAGTGTAATATCACTTATATGCCGATATCTCATTTGGCTGACCAGTTGAATCACTTTTAAACCCATTTTTCAGTGATTTTTGATTTCGTAGTTACTGCTCTTTACCTTGGCAGGGCAGCATAGATCTCCTATTTTTTGAATATTCTTATGCATTTTGTACTTGACATTCTGCTCAATGGGTATGTTTACTTTTGTCCAGTAGCTTTGATATGGCTCTGAGTCTGTAGCATGTTAACTAGAAACACATACACCAGTAACACATGGAACCAAAATGGACTTTACATGTCTGAAAGTCTGTGTACAGATGAAACCAAATGGACCCTTACAGGTCTGCAACTCTGAGTGTACAAATGGACCATAGATCTCCTATTTTTTAATATTCTTATGCATTTTTTACTGGACATTCTGCTCAATGGGTATCTTTACTTGTTTTGTTACTTTAAGTAGGCTATTGATTACCAGTCTGACTTCACACATATTATTACAGCATTGATACTTTTATGTGGAATACTTTTCTCACTGTCTGCCATTTTAAAGTGATACATTTGTATTTTAGGATTATTATTTCTGTGCCTTCCTTTTCTAATAAATACCATAACAATGGAGTTAATGTCTGTGCTGCATTATTTCATGTAGGCCATGTATTTTCTGCATTATGTCATGTTCTTAGACAGATACTTAGAGATACAGGGGAACTGTGTGACGGGGACCTTATTCTGTATTGCTGCTTGACATGTTTAGAAACCTCAAATGCGGGGGGTGTAACAATGGCCGCTAAATATAGGGGATGAAAGGGAGATTCCCAAAGGGAGGGAGGGAGGGGGGGTATATACAGCATATTATATGACGGCGCTACGCTACCCGGCCGCTATCGACGAACGCCACGGTTGGCGTTCTCCGCCGGAGTGAGGCTGATTAGCGGCTCGGCGTGACGCGCGGCTCACGCTGATCAAGGACGCGGCGTGGACGCGGCGTGTCCCGCCCGGCGGACGCCCCGGTCGGCGTGGCGTGGAGACGGCCTCACGCCAGAAATGTGCGATATTTTGCTAGCTGGGAAGCAACCAGGTCTATGAAAAGAAGTCCAAAATAAGCGACTAGGGCAGTTCAGTCCAAATGTATTGTCGAATGTTGTTTTAGAGCAGTGGTTCACAAACATTTTCATGTCAAGGACGAATATATGGGGGGTCCTTGAAGGACCCCCAATATATTCAAGCGACTTTACAGAAAAACAAGCCCAAAGTAGCTTATAATAACCAGACTTGGCAACACTGCCTTGGACGCACTAATCTAGTCTACACTACACAAATTCTGTGAATTGTCGATGGCTGCCCGGCTGCCACCGGGCCCACCCCGCGATCGACTTAGAAGGCTTTGATGATCTACCAGTAGATCGCAATCGACTGGTTGGTTACCCCTGCATTATAATGTCTGCAGTTGCATTATTGCACACAGACAAAATGCTGGTCAGCACAATATCTCTCTCTCTCTCTCACACACACACACACACACACACACACACACACACACACACACACACACACACACACACACACACACACACACACACACACACACACACACACAATCAAACAGAAGCGTTCACAGCTGGTGTTAATTATTTCCCCCTGCGCGAGCTCTTAACTAGCGCTGGTTTGCCAACTAATGTTACACCCTTTGACAAGTGGATTCTAGTTTTCAACAGCAAATCTTGGTTACAAAGTTTGCAGGGCAGGCTGTTCCTTCCCTTACTACTTCAGTTCAGACAGTGGTGAGAGAGGGGAGGGGAGGTCGGTGCGAGGAGAAGGAATGTGGCTGGGCTGATTGCGCTTGGAGAGAAGCAGCAGCTCTACTCCTCCATACAGAGACGCAACTGATGTATACTTCTCCATACAGCGGTGTTTTACCGGATTTGTGATTTTTGATCAGATTGTGCTGTTTGTGTAGGACTTCTAAACGCCTTTGTTTGAACAGCTTTTAGCGCGTCTAGGAACCGATATGCAGAACCGAAATTACATATTTGTTATGGGTACCCGGTACCGACCATTTCTTTATCGGTTCCTACTTGGAACCGTATTTCGGTACCCAACCCTACACACACACACACACACACACACACACACACACACACACACACACACACACACACACACTATGGATGGACACTCATCAGTGTCCATCCATAGAATGGTTAAAATGTGAGACAGTTTCATAGGCCTGTGCAGTTCAATACTGTATGGGTCTATTAGTTTGTATGGCTCTATTAGTTTGTATTTATTTGATAGACTGACTGATCAACTGGTTGATGTGGTTTGGCTGGATGCTTTCATTACTTCAATGATGTTACATATCGGTATACAAATTATGAAATTACAAATACACTGTTTAAATTTCCAGGCTGAGTTTTCTTTCTATTCGTCCACTGGATGGTCCTGAATAAAATGGAGCAGCATCAGCCCTCTGAAAAGTCAAGTGAGCGTTGTCCAGTTAAAAATTGCAATTTGAAAAAAATCACACAATTTAATCACTCCAATTCTAAATTCGTATTACCAATAACACTTTAAAGGCACTAGTAATGGTTCCATTTTAAAACACTGTATAGTTGCAAAAAGATATCTGCAATAATATCAATTTGTCTATTCCTTGTACAAAGTCTGTAATGTGTTATAATTAAGTCAGTCAATGTTTTAAAGCTTGCTATACTTTTTAAAAGTGTACATTTGTATTAGTTATGTTACTAATGATGTAATTCATATTCTCTGATTCATAAACATGTTCATTGAGGGTTGAATTAACACTGATGATTGTATTGTGCAGGTTCTTCTGTGACAAACTTGAATCAAGCTGAGAGTGGAAGCACAGTAATGGCTCCTACCATCTCTGGGTGTAACATTGGTGGTTCGATTAATATCATTGTCAGTGACAGTGCCACAGGCCGAGGTACCTACAATCTTCATAACAAGATAGATGCCAGAAAATGACAAAGAGTCCCATTACATGACTGTGTCCACTCACACAGCCCATTTAATACTCTTCTCCTTATGCAGGACCTGTACATCCATCAGAAGACTCAGCTAACAATCAAGCTGCGGTCACACCTACTGAACTGCAGTGTGAAGCTGATGGTGAATGAAAGAACTATGAAAGAACATGGACAGAACTGTTTTACTAATGATCATTTACATTTAACAAAATGCTATAACTATAATACATTGATTGATTGGTTTAACTGCCAACAATCTAGAGAGCAGTATTCAAAACTTCAACGTGAAGTAAGTCCTTATTCACACTTTGGAGGGCAATGAAAAACTATTCACAACTTTAACATGGAGAGCAGTAAGAAAAGCTTTAGTCACAGCTTTACAATAATTGACAGCAGGCCTCCAAACTGGTTTTATGAATGGAATTGAAAGTTGGTAACATCTTAATAGGAGCAGGAACAAAAACAAAAACATAATCAATTGTTCTGAGAGGAAATGGCACTGAAATGTCAATTGTCGGTCAATAATAGGATTTTTCGTTATAAATTAACAATAAGATGGATTTGTCTTCATCTGATTAGGAATACAATTAATGTCATTGTATTTGTCTAAACTCCCAAATGTATTTAGATTTATATAACGTCTCGGCATGACTTCATTGTATTCATGTAAATTATTTCTTGTTTCCAGATTTCTTACATGCACCTATCCTGGGCAAGGGAGGCCATTCAAAATCTGTCAAAATGCACTTTTTTATTTATCACTAGTTGTCTCTTAGCTTGTGAAAGTTACAGGAGTTCATAATGGTGTGTGGTAGGGCTTTCATGACTAGTGAGTTTTACTAGTTTACACATTTGACCCACTGGTAGTCAAGTAGTCGATGTTTACCTATTATGTAATCTCTCAAGAACAGATTCAGAGCTGTGCTACTGAATCTGTCAGGAGCCCCGTTCAGAACGTGTGCGTGTTAGCCATAGAGGTATAATATAACTAGAGGGCGGATTGCCCCGCCCCCAGCTATCATTTCAATGAATGTGCTCACTGGCGTTTTGAAGCACCTGGAAGCCTGCCGGAAGTAGAATTATTGGTTCATTTTTGACCACACATAGAGTTATGAGCATGCGCACTAGTGTCCTTTTTGCGTTCTACGGCAGCCCGTGTGTCAACGCGACACACGTGGATTGAACGCGAGATATTTATTAAATACACTCGAGATGCCTATGTATATGTAAATGCATATGTATGTATGTATAATATGTTTACATATTTATATCTATATATATAAATATCTCTCAGTATGTTTTGCTCGTGCATGTAGTTCTCCCCGCCTGCAGTTCCAGCTTTGGCCACTGGGGTGGCGGCTTCAATGTTTCTCAGCAACTCTGGGGGCTTGGTGTTAGCTTACAATTGGGCGTGCCTTCAGATCAGGAAGCAGGCCGCGCTTTACCCAATCAAATGTAGTGGGTGGGATTTACATCTGTGCGCTCGCTTCCCACTGGAACCGAAACTCATTTAACAATAGCGTCCTCGGAGCCGACAAAACCACGTAAAGTTAGTAACATTTTAACTTGTTCTTTCATCATAGAAACAAGTGGGCTTATAACCAAAACGATCCATGTTGTGTGGAGAAATATTGTTAGTGGGAATGAAAACATAGGCACACCAACGGAAGTGGAGGCTGAGGGCAGACCAAAACCACGTTACCAGTCAGCATAGGTCTATTTAATCACTCCCCCCCAGAGTCAAATGCAAAAGTGAAAAACGCTGGGGGCGCTGTTTTTCCTTTTTATTTGACGATGGGTTCCCAGATTGTCTATTTATAAACTCTTTGGATATAACCAGCAGAGAAGCTATTATTATAACCTAAATAACAGACAAGCGTATTTTGACAGCAACAGGAAACAGCCAACCAATGGAGACGGTCGGGGCACGGTTTGGATTCCAGCGTTTCTCCGGGGGCGTGGTTTGCCCAAAGCACCGGTCTTGTCCCAAATCACGCGTCAGAGCACTAGAAATTAGCCCCATTAAACAGAGAGATGCTTCTTCTGTGGCAAATCTGCAGCAGGAGATGCTTTGCATAATGCATCCACATGAACACGTTGTAAATAGTACCACTGTATTCTTCATCCTTGAAAATGTAGGATTAGTCACCAGAATCAAGATCCTAAGTGGTCTAGAACCTGAGTTACTGGTAAAACAGCAGGTGGTGGCCATTTTGGAAAACGGCTGCCATGGTTACCGCAAGAAAAAATCTGCGATGGCCCTATAGCCAAAATATTCCTTATGGCATGCTCTAACTGTGAGCCAAATTTCATGCTTTTATCGTAAAGTGCACGATTCCATCAAAATATTGCGTGAAGACGCCGGACTATAGTGGTGATCAAGCCTTTGCTGCAGCTGCCTTGAGGCTCTGGATTATCCTTCCATTTAATAGTAGAGCCTCTCAGTCCATAGAAATGTTTTTCTCTGGCTTTTGAGCACAGTTAATCTGATACTGCATGACCACTGACTCAACCTCACTATTTTTTGCTGTGCATTTTTTAAATTGTTTTTAAATTGCTGCTTATGCATGTATTTGTTGTATATCCTATTGTGACATTGTTGTTTTCTACTGCTGTGTTGTATAGCACTTTGGTTAGCTTCGGTCATTTGAAATGTGCTCTATAAATAAAATGTGAGTTGAGTTGAGGGAAGCAGGGTTCAGTAAAAAGCAGGACCCAAAGTATCACAAGCAAAGTCTAAGTCAAAGTCAAACACAGAACCGCTGCACTTCCACTTGAAACGTTCACCTTTGTTCTCTGAGTGAAGAGACTATCTCTCCACCCAACGTATTTCATATGTATGGGGAATGACCCCACCTCGCTTAAAACGTTGATATTTATATACGTAAGGCCGACTTGACTGGTGAAGTTGACGGTGACACCTACCGGTGAGTAGCACACAAGACCGACTCCTCAAAGGGAGCGGATGCAGCAAGTTCAGTCGGTAGAACCGGGTGAATGTAGATGGAGTCAACCATGTCGCTGCTGTGTAGATCTCTGTCAGAGACGCACCATTCCACAGTGCCCAGGAGTCCACCATCCCACGGGTGGAGTGTGCCCGCATTCCAGGCGGCACTGGTACTCCTGCCTGCTTGTATGACTGGATTCTGTGATTCAGTGGGAGAGTCTAGCCTTCGACAGTGGTCTTCCCAAGCACTCCTGCTTAAAGCATACGAAGGGCAGGTCCGTTACTCTGTGGGCACGTGTGGCCCTGATGTACGACTCTAATGCTCTAACAGGGCAGAGTGGGGACCGACTCTGTCTCTGTACTCCATCTGTCTGCATGTCAAAGAGAGGACAGAGTTCAATCACCTGATTGAGATGTGCCTCTGAGAGAACCTTGGGGAGAAAGGCCAGGTTAGGGCGTAAAGGACCTGCAAAGTTCCTCATGGACTGACAGAGCTTGCGACTCCCCTATTCTCCTTGCAGATGTGACCTGATAAATGCGGACGGCGTTAATCAAGAGGCTGTCACACAGATCTCAGATAGAGGGGCACCTCATCATAAGCCCATGAGGCAGTGAGGCCCTGTGTGGAATGTGCACACATTCCTGTTGGGGCTGGCCTTTCTGCCCACCTATATGCCTGCTGGATTGTTTCACAACCCAGTGAGGCAGTCCAGTATTGGAGACCATCTGCCCAAGGCAGATGGTCTCCAATTTTTTCTTTGAGCCATACTCACTTCCAACGCCCTGACAGGGCCCAACAGTGACTGCAACCCTGTTTCACCACCCTGAGGAGGGTGGGAAGGGTGCAGCTCAATAAACTGACTGACTCGTACTCCAATCAGGCCATAGGGTGGAATGCAGGGATTGGTACCAGCACCACCCAAGCATTGCCATGTTGGAAACGGCAGCATCCCTCATGCACCAACAGGGACATTGTAGCTGACACAGTTAACAGCAAGAATGCTGTCTCGAGAGAAGCCATTGCAGCCCAAGTGTCCACAGGCTCAAACGGCTCATGCCGCAAGGCCGACAGTACCACCTCCCGTGGGGGGACTGCTGGCCTACCGTGCAAGGAATGAACCCTACGAGTACCCTTCGGCAACTGGGCAATTTTTGTGTTGCCCTTGTTTGCGACCGCATGCCCCGTCGCGTCAGCTAACAGATCCCCGGCATCGCAACGCAATTATCTTGGGATGAGGAGGGAGCTCACTCTGTGGCTTCACACCCAGGCCGGACTAGCTTCACGGCCAGGCCGGACTAGCTTCACGGCCAGGCCGGACTCCGTAATGCAGAGTTACAACCAGGTGCGTAAACGGCCACGCTGTAATACACCCGTATGGTGCATTCTGTTCACCCCTGACAGTCTCGGCACAACCTCCGGGTCCTCCTGGCCCTCAACTGAAAATCGGGACGAGCAAGCTCTAATTTGTTTGTTTAACTACAAATGGGCTGTGACAGCGGGTGCAGTACGTTAGTCCGACAGCGCATTCCTCCGACAGCGCAGCGCTCCGACGTTTCCAATACTAAACCCGAACCAAACCCGCACCCTAACCGCACGCGGATGCCACATAGTCGGAGAAAAGGTCTGTCGGATTAACGCATGCCTCCCGTGACAGCAACCCCGAGAGGAGCAACTCAACAGCAGCCTTCTGAACTGCACCCTATGCCAGTAGGACTGGTGTGTCTTGACTGCCTGAATTATTTTCACTGCCTATTGTTATTCATGCCAGAGATTTTTCAATGGGAAAAAAAAAAGTACTCAGGAGCCGAGATACAAAATTTTAAAGTTTTAAGTTAACAAGGAAGTGGATGAGAGTAAAGATGTTCGAAAATTCGGATCTCCTTGGTCTTTGGGTCAAAAAAAAATATATATATGTATATATATATTATTTTTTTTTATTATTTTTTTACTAAAAACGAGTTAACTCGATCTAGGCAGGCAAGTGATGAAAAGCTAAAATCGTTCTAGGCAGTCTTAAAGAAATATCCACGTTTTAATCGAGGTGGGGTCATTCCTAGGTGGAGAGATAGTCTCGATACGATAGAGAACCTAGAATCCACACCTACCAGAGCATTGCACAGCACAATCACCACCTGTTGCATCAAGATCAGAGAGGGAAAAGCCCAAACCAAGGGTGGCTTTTATGAACCAAACAATTTGGGGATGAAGAAGTGGGAAGGGAAGTGTGAAAGCAGAATCTGGATGGGGCACCCATAACACAATAATAATGAGACAGACAAAAATTCGGTTTTCGAAGTATGAGAGTTTAAAAGTATTAATACAGTGGAGTGAACATACACCTCTCAATGGGACATGCATGCGGACTCAATTGAAGCAATGGCCAGCACAGACTTAAATAGGCTTCTCCCAGACCCACCTCTTCAGGGGGGTGCAGTACGTTAGTCCGACAGCGCATTCCTCCGACAGCGCAGCGCTCCGACGTTTCCAATACTAAACCCGAACCAAACCCGCACCCTAACCCTAACGGCACGCGGATGCCACATAGTCGGAGAAAAGGTCTGTCGGATTAACGCATGCCTCCCCTTCAGGGTGGGGTGTAACACAAATTCTTCAAGGTATTGATCAACTTCAAAGGATACTTTCATATGTCATGAACTCTTTGTTCAACTCAGATTTGACACCTTCTTCATTAACACATGACACGAGAAGACAACGAGAACAGGATCACAGACATTCTCAATACACATTGTTTGCATCACTTAAGTTCAGGTGCTAGCCTAGTCTCAAGAAGCAGGGTGGAGTCACAGACTGCAGGAAACTTAAAATGCAATATAATTATACATTGGTTTGTTCTTAGAATATTTACTACTTTATACATTTCCATGACAGAAGTGGGTAGTGCTAAAGCGTTTCTACCTCTATATTAGCCCAGGAGGGTCACTTCCTTATTGCCACTGGCTACACACAGTTCAGTGGCTAATTTTAGAATTACCAAGACCTCTTATGTGAGGACCACATTTTCCACAACATGCAATTACTGATGTCCTCTGTTCTTTGATCATTTAGAAACTATTGTTCCTGTGTGTCAACTTCAACTAAAGTCTACTCTGATGGAGAGGGTCCCAAAAAAAGGACATCAGATCTTCATAGAGCCAGAGCACTACATCAAAGAGCGAGGGAGTGGAGAGGATAATAGTGAACATGAGGTCAGACAAATTGAAACAGCATCCACAAAATCAGACAAACCAGAAACACCAATCAAATTAGAAGACATCTTTACACCTTTACCCGATGACAAAGCAATCAGAACAGTGATGACGCAGGGATTTGCTGGCATTGGTAAAACAGTTATAACTCAGAAGTACACTCTGGACTGGGCAGAAGACAAAGCAAACAAGAATATCCACTTCTTGTTTCCATTCACGTTCCGGGAGCTGAATTTGAAGTCGAAGAATTACAGCTTTGTAAAACTTCTTCATCACTTTTTTGGTAAAGCCGACGTAGCAGGAATCTGCAGCTTCAAGAAGTCCAAAGTTGTGTTAATCTTTGATGGGCTAGATGAATGTCGGCTTCCTCTAGACTTCCAGAACAATGAGATATGGACTGATGTCACAAAGCCAACCTCAGTGGACATACTGTTGACAAACCTCATCAAGGGAAACCTGCTCCCTTCTGCTTTTATTTGGATAACCACACGACCTGCAGCTGCTAATCAGATCCCATCTAAGTATGTTGACAGAGTGACAGAGGTGAGAGGGTTCACTGACCCCCAGAAGGAGGAGTACTTCTTGAAGAGATTCAGTAATGAGAACCTGGCCAGAACAATCATCTCACATATCAATACATCCCAAAGTGTCCACACCATGTGCTACATCCCAGTGTTTTGTTGGATCACTGCTGGAGTATTGGAGGACATGTTGAGAACAGAAAATAAAGGAGCATTGCCAAAGACTGTGACTGATATGTACATCCACTTCATGGTGGTTCAGTCCAAACAGAAGAATGTCAAGTATAATGAAAGTCTTCAGACTCAGACATATTCTGATTGGAATCCAAAGAATAGTCAGGACATTCTGTCCATGGGAAGACTGGCTTTTGAACAGCTGGAGAAAGGCAACCTGATCTTCTATGAAGCAGACCTAGAAGAGTGTGAAATTGATGTCAAAGATGCCTCGGTGTACTCAGGAGTATTCCAAGAGATCTTTAAAGAAGTGTGTGGGTTGTATAAGTATAAGGTGTTCAGCTTTGTCCATCTGAGTGTTCAGGAGTTTTTGGCTGCTCTTTATGTTTCTCAGCAATTCAACAACAATGGTGTAAACCTACTGTCAGAACCACAAGCTGCCTCCCTGTGGTCTAAGCTAGTGTACAAACCTAAGAAAATAGACATTTACCAGAGTGCTGTAGACAAGGCCTTACAGAGCCCAAATGGACATCTGGACTTGTTCCTTCGTTTCCTGATGGGCCTCTCTTTGGAGACCAATCAGACCCACTTACAAAGTATCAATCTCTGTAAGAAGACAGGAAATAGCTCACAGACCAACAAGGAAACAGTCAAGTACATCAAGAAGAAGATCAGGGAGAATCCCTCTCCAGAAAGAAGCATCAATCTGTTCCACTGTCTGCATGAGCTGAATGATAAGTCTCTAGAAGAGGAGATCCAACAGAACCTGAGCTCTGGAAGTCTCTCCATAAACAAACTCTCTCCTGCTCAGTGGTCAGCCCTGGTCTTCATGTTGCTGTCATCGGAAAATGAGTTGGACGTGTTTGACTTGAGGAAATACTCTGCTTCAGAGGAGGCTCTTCTGAGACTGCTGCCAGTGGTCAAAGCCTCAAATAGAGCTTTGTAAGTGAACTGACAACTTGATACACGTATATATATTGTGTCATCTTTCTTTTGGAAAGAAAATACAAACATTTAATTGATATGATCCATAATGTCTCTTCAGGCTCAGTGGCTGTAACCTCTCACAGAGATGCTGTAAGGGCTTATCCTCAGTTCTCAGCTCCACGTCCTCTAGGCTAAAAGAATTGGAACTGAGTAACAATGATTTGAAGGATTTAGGAGTACAGCTACTCTCCGATGGACTGGGGAGCACTGACTGTAGACTGGAGACGCTCAGGTTAGTATTCCTGAACATGTTCAACAGAAGACCATTCATATCTTGGCTTAAATACTCATGCAGTTTACCGTGATTAATTAAGTTCCTCTCATTTTGTTTTTCTGTGCAATGTAAATGTCAGTGTTTGAGAAGGAAACAAAAATCCTGAAAAGAAACAGAATCCTTCTTAAAGGAGAATTCCGGTCATTTTAGCTTGTATGTTTGATGTGTCGCTAATCACTCACAGAACCTGGCGTCTGTGAGAAAAACAAGCAACCAGCGTCATCTCGTTCTGCATTAGCGTTAGCTTCTGAGGGACATTCAGCGCCTGTTTGAGTATCATGAGACTCCACAATGAGTACTAGGAGAAAAAAAACAGACTTTGCATTTGTTAAAATAGGCGATTTTCAGTCATACACACTCTCCCATTATGCCGCTGCAAGGGGTCTGCAGAATGGACAACAAGGGCAGATCTGGAATTATTCAACGTTCCTTTGTATGTTGGTGAGTGATTAGCGACACATCAAACATACAAGCTAAAATGACCGGAATTCTCCTTTAATGTAGTTCTGCTTATGAAATGGTCAAACTTAGACTTTTGCAATCTGTGTGTGTAGGAATACAACTAGAATGATTGCACTAGTGCATACCATCACCAATATGCTAATGCAAGTTATGACATTGTTTTTGTCAGATTGTCTGATGTCTGATATAAGTTTGACTTTAACTTATTTTTTATTTGAGATTTTATACACAAACATTAATAATTGTCAAGATAGCCTACATTCTCATTATTTTCTTTAAGGTATTTTCCAGAAACTTGACATAAAACATGTATAAAAACGTAACCAGCTGATTGTATCATTACCTCTCAGATTAAGTTAAATTACTAATTGAAATATTGGTAACACTTTATTTTACACAAGTTAGAACTCAAATTACCAGGTAGGCTATACCAGGGATATACATTCAAAGAAAAAACAATGCATATCCTCCGTTTTTGGTGCTGAGCCAACATGCAAAAACAGAATCATGAAAACAAGAGGGAGGATCCCAACGTCTTTTCAAAAACGTAAGGGGGTTGCTGAAAAGCAGAGCTTAATAAAAAATAAACTACTTGAAGATGCCACATGTTTTAAAATAAAAGACATGTTTGCTGCTGCTAGGGCTGCTTCTGTCCCTGGTCCTTGGCCCCCACTCACCATGCAACAACAGCAAAGTGAAGTGAAGTGAATCAGAGTCAGTTGTTATTAATAAGTTTCAGATCAATCAGTTGGATAATCAAGCCATGTGTCTGCCTCCGGTTTAAACTTTATGGAATCATTACAATATTACATTTGAAGAGCAGGCAAGGCAATCATCAAAAATGATTGGATTTCTAGCACACACTTCAAATCTGGTAAGGGTAAATAAAGGGATACATGATAGGTGGGCACTAGGGACATCTGGTCACCTCAATGTAAAATTGGCTATTTTGTCAAAAATGTTAAAACATTTAATATTTGAAAAATTGTAAAAAGTAATGTAAAGTATGTTGTGAACATGCACGGTACATCATTATCAGACTTAATTTTATCCTTCAACTTCTTGTTTATGCCCCAAAATGACTGGATCAGGTTTTGTAGCAATGTGTAGCAATTGTAGAAATATTAATTAGAGCTTTATTATCAAACGTTTAAGCATGTTCTAATCATGTATACTTAACTTTAAAACATTTTCGTCCCTGTGAGGACCGAAAGGTCGGAACGTTGTAGTGTTGCTGCTGTGAATTAAAAATTGGAGCATTGAAAAGTGAGTTGCGAGCCTCCCTCTTGCTTTCATACCAGGGAATACACACACTAGCCACTTTAATAGGTATGCTTATCCAACTGCAGGTTAATGCAATTTTCTAATTAGCCAATCAATAGCAGCAACTCGATGCATTTGGGCATGTACACATGGTCAAGACCATCAGACCCACAGTTTGAGAACCCCTGATTTAAGTGACTTTGAACCTGGCATGGTTGTTGGTGCCATATGGGCAGTGGGCAGTAGTTCTGTGGGAGACAATGCCTTGTTGATGACAGAGGTCAGAGGAAAGGCAACAGTAACTCAAATAAACTTGTTACCACCACAGTGTGCAGAAGAGCATCTCTGAACGCACAACACATCGAACCTTGAGCCAGATGGGCTACAACAGCAGAAGAGGGGTGAAACTAATGTCAACCAAGAACAGGAATCTGAGGCTACAATTGGCACAGGCTGCACCACCATTGGACAATAGAACATTGGAAAAACGTTTCCTGGTCTGATGAGACTCGATTTCTTTCTGCAACATTCGGATGGTAGGGTCCGAATTTGGCGTCTACACCATGAAAGAATGGATCCATCCTGCCTTGTATCAACAGTTCAGGCCACGTTCAGTCACTTAAATCACATTTCTTCCCCATTCTGATGCTCGGTTTGAACTGCAGTAGATTGTCTTGACCATGTATGCATTAAGCATGTGAATCTCCATCACTGAGGCCGATTCGATACGTGTCTCGATACACTGCCAGCGATACGATACATTAGCGATACATTGAATCCTTGCCGATATGATGCGATACGATTCACCCCTGTTCCCGATGCGATGCGATTTGATAACGATTTAGTTCTACCCGATGCGATACGGTGCATCCTTGCCGATACAATGCGATACGATTCACCCCTGTTCCCGATGCGATGCGATTTGATAACGATTTAGTTCTACCCAATGCGATACGGTGCGATACGGTGCGATACGATGCGATACGGTGCGATACGATGCGATTCAACATGATGCAAAGAAATTAGGTTTTCTTTTAAGCAAACCAAAAAATGCAATAAAAAAATAAGAAGATGCAATTCAGTATGGTACTACAGACAGATGATTTGGTTTTATTCCTTTTAAGCAGAACATTTAACCAAAAAAAGTGCTGTTTGGCTTTACACATTTTGCTTATAATCTCTACTAGTACAATGAATCACATTATGCAACTTATTTTTGGCCTCACAACAAAGCACAACATTTCAGGCCTTTGTACTAGTAGTGTTTTCTGTCTGACAGTTTCTGTGTAATGTTATAGTACACTTATAAAACAACTAAAGAATGCACTGCCCAGGATTAACATGGTGCAAATAACAATTAATTAATCAATGCCCATACTAGGCCTACTGTCTGCCTGACTGATATGCTCTTTCAATAGGCTAGCCAGAAACAAGAAACAAAAGGCTATAGGAAGCCAAAGCAGGAAAACATAACACGCTTTTACAAACTGACTACAAATGATTGGAAACAGTCCAGTTTTACAGTGGCAAGCTGATCAGGGAAATTACAACATGAGTAGAAGATAGGCAGGGCTGATGTCTGTACTATAAGGTGGCGATCGAGCACACTGGTAAGCAATAGATTTAGTGACAGTGTAGTCCACTTCAGTGTAATCAGGCAACATTTTAGGAATTCTGATCAATCACAAATGTCAGAGCCTATAATAAACGAAGCAAGAACACATTTTCTAAACATTTTCTTTCTTTTGTGTGGAGAAGTGAAACCTCTATTTTAATATATTTATCATTTTCTTTCCTCTTACAGAAAGATAAAGATGTGAAGCTCCCTGACAGACCGTTATAATGAAATTATTTTTCTCTAGGCAATATAGCAGAAGAAAGAATGCACTGCCCAGGATTAACATGGTGCAAATAACAATTAATTAATCAATGCCCATACTAGGCTTACTGACTGCCTGACTGATGTGCTCTTTCAATAGGCTAACTGGGCAATGAGCAGAAATTACTGAGTGATTTCTCCAACATTAAAAGGAGTAAAATAAAATGTAAACAATTACTGGCAGTCACAGCTGCTGTAAACGGTAACACCACACCCCTCTCAATGAGTGACTTAAAGTGACACTTTCAAAATAGTACAATGTCCATATTCCTGTCTGTCTGCCAGACAGATACTAATATGAATTCTTCAGCAAGTAGGCTAATACGGAAGTGAGGAGCAGAAAGCATTAAGCTTTCTATATTAAAAATATAAATAATAATAACCTTTCACAATTAGGTTTTTCACAACTACTTGTGCAAAGAAAAATGTAAACTATTATTTGGCAGTCACAGCTGCTGTAAACAGACCACTCTCACTGAGTGTCTTATATGCAATGTCCATAAAACAAAGAAAATAAAATAAAATTCACATCTTTCTGTAAATGCCACTCTCACTGCCAACACCTCACTTAGTGATTTATCTCATATGGCTTTTTTTCAGGGTTTTTTTCAGGAAGATTAGTTGGTCAACGTGTTCAGGAAGGAGCCGACTGCGCTCTGCTGTTACAATGTCACCGGCTGTGCTGAACACTCGTTCAGAGGGGACACTTGTTGCAGGAATGGACAAGTAGCTCTTGGCCAATTTTGAAAGCAGTGGAAGATCCACTTGTTCTTTCCACCACTGCATCACATTACCAGTCAGAGCTAAAGTATCCCTCCCCCTGTATTTTGCTATTTCCTCCTTAGCTCTCTCCCTCATGGTCTTCTTTGGTGCTCTAGGACTGAGGAATCCTCCAAACAGCTGGTCCAAGGCTGACTTCTTCTTGGGAGGCTCTGGGTCATCATCTAGACAAGACAAGACAAGACGATTACAATATGTCTAATAATATCACACCCATTTTCAAATCAACACACTATTATAAACTACTTAAATTACAATATGTCAACAATAATATCACACCCATTTTCAAATCAATACACTATTACAAACTATATGTTACATTATGTCTACAATAATATTACACCCATTTTCAAATCAACACACTATTGTAAACTATAGTTAAGTTATAAGTCCCAATCAAAACAAACCTGTCTCCTCTTCTTCAACATCCTCCACGTCCACTTCATTTTCTTCCACCTCCTCTCTGTGGCGTCTCTCATCAACTTCTGGTTGAGCTGCCTGGCTCTCATTCAGTATGTTGTCACCCTCTGCCTGACAATAATTAGCAGAGATAAGCTATTATTAGTATTGGAGTGTGGACATTCTGGACAAGTGTTGAGAACTAGCACAGGTGCTATGCTATACAATTTAAGCAATACATCTGGTTTGTCTAATGTGATTGTGATGTCAATGACAAATAAATAAACATAATATAAGATTTCTTCAAACTGAAACAGAAAACATTAAGTGAGACAGAGAAAATATAAGACTGAGACACTAACTTACTACAATACACTGATTGAGCATATTCTATTTCTTACCATTTTCTCCACTTCTTTTGTTATATCCAGGAATATTGTGTCCCTCTTATTGTTGTTATCATCCACGAATTCCAGGTCTTTGAAGCGGGGATCAAGTGCTGAGGCGTTGTTGAGGATGTCTTGGATGTAGGTGTAACGGGGATCAAAGTCCTGTCTGAACTTCACCTTCATCTCGACAATGACTGGTAGATCGCCGTCATCTGGCTCAAAATCCACCCGCATTTTGGCCAGTAGTGGGGCAATGATGGAGAGAGTGGGGGTCTTTTCCTCGCTGAGGAGCTTGGTTGCCAATTTCAGGGGGGTCATCAGTTTGATGATTTCTGGGATCACTGTCATCTCATCCTCTGTGAGGCAAGGCAGGCCTTCTCCCCGGGTTGGCCTGACTCTCCTTACTGCCAACGCCACAGCAGGCTGCTGTTCCCAATAACGCTCCAACATCTCCAGGGAACTATTCCACGTTGTGGAGACATCATGGATTAGCTTGTGGTGGTCCAGCTTACATGTGGTCTGCGTTTCAAAGAGAGCATCAGTTGCTTTGTAGCTTTTGTGAAAATATGTTACCACCCTCCTTATTTTCACCAGGAGAGTTGACACTTCGTTCACCTTCAGAGCTTTTTGCGAGGACAGATTAAGTGTGTGTGCAATGCATCGCACATGCGGCTTCATTGAGGCTTCTGTTGCAGCCAATATCATATTTCTTGCATTGTCTGTGACCAACGCAGGCTTCTTGTCACCAAACTTCCACTCGCGGCAAACATCCTTCAGTAACTCTCCCAGATTTATTCCTGTGTGGGCATCGTGGAACACTCTGGTCTGTAGAACAAAGTTTTGCATTTCCCACTCATCATCAATATGGTGTGCCGTCACTGTGATGTATGCGTCAGTGGCGCAAGACGTCCATCCATCCACTGTAAGTGCAACTCTTTGTGCATTGCTCAGCGACACAAGTATCTCACTTTTCACTTTGTTGTACAGAGCGGGGATTTGTTTGTCAGTGAAGGTCCCCCTGTCTGGTATGTTGTACCTGGGGTCTATTGTGTGGAGGAGTTGTCGGAAGCCCTCATCTTCTACAACACTATAAGGCTGGATGTCTTTGCAGATGAAGTAGGCGATAGCGTCAGTTATGGATTTAGCGCGGGTAGAGTTTGCTGCAAAAGGACCGCCTGGGCCAAAGTAAGTTGAGATACCTTCATCACCAGTTTTGCTGGAGCTCGGTTTAGCATCTGCTTCGCTGGAATGACTGGAATCTGAAGCACCGGTAGTCGTATCGATGCCATGCTTTCTCTTCAAGTGAGTCCCCAAGTTTGTCGTGCTGCCATTGTAAGGTTTAGAAGCACGGCATTCTTTACAAATGAAGTGCGTCTTGACAAGTTTACCGTCTTTCTTGAAAAACCCAAAGTGCTTCCAAACGTTTGATTTGTACTTATTAGGTGCATTAAAAATCTCTTCTTACTCGTCACTCTCCCGAACCTCCATGTTTGTTTGTTGTTACACGTTGCTCTTTGTTGCCATGTCAGCGTATTATAAGCGATTCGAAACGAGTTGTTTTGGGCTTGTTTTCATTGGGTTTTCATTAAATCAAATCAAATCAAGCTTTATTTATATAGCACATTTACAAATAGGCAAGCTGAACCAAAGTGCTTACAGGCAAATTCAAAAACATCAATGCAAAATAAAAGTAAAAAAAAAAGTTCACAAAACATTTGAGGGCAACAAAGGAAAACTCTTTAAAAGACAACATAAAGAGAGGGAAGGAGAAATATGTATAAGTGGAAGTTATATAGGCTAGGTACATAACTAATACATGGACATAATTATGAGTGGAATAAGATAAAGACAAGACCGTGTAAATTAGATGCTATTAAATAGACCTGGCTGCTTATTTCTCTCGCAGAATCTGGCAACGCTGCTCCCGGCTCCCGTCAATGTTCAGAACAGTGATGGTGCATTCAATGCGCCTCGGAAACACAGGATACAATGAAATACAACATGAAAAAATCGAGGTAACCATGGATTTTACCGATTTTACCGATGCAGACACGCAGCGAACGATGCATCACGATTTCACCCGTCAATTGTATCCGATACACATTCAATGAACCGGTGCACTCGCATCGTGCACGTTTATATCGACGCACCGATTCGTATCGATTAATCTCCACATGCCTAGTATGCATGCCTAAATGCATTGAATTGCTGCCATGTGATTGGCTGATTAGAACTCATCTATCTGTCTGTCTGTCTGTCTGTCTTTCTGTCTGTCCGGCCGTCCGTCCGTCTTTCGTATTGTTAGACGGATGTGAGTAGTTATGAACAGATTTGTACAAACGTTGGTGGAATTCATTTCACCAACTACATACATATTACGTATATATCTCTTTCTGTGTGTGCGTGTGTTTATGCAGGTTGTCAGGTTGCATGGTCTCAGAGAAAGGCTGTTCTTATCTGGTCTCAGCTCTGAGATCCAACCCCCATCTAAAAGTGTTGGATTTGAGCTATAATCACCTAGGAGATTCAAACGAAACACTGGGCTCTGCTGAACAACTGCAGACTCTCAGGTATGAGAAACCTGCTGCCACTCAGTGCAAATGTGCCTATAGAGTAGATAAATCATACTGTGATGATGTATTGTTTAATGGCATACAATCATTATCAATCATTGTTTCTATTATCAAATAGAGTAATTATGCAGGCCTCACATTGTCTCCCTTTCACCCCCAGTGTTGACCATGGTGGAGAGTGCAGGCTGAAACCAGGTTTGCGGAAGTGTAAGTTTTCTGTTATATTCATGAAATCAAAGCAGCACACATCCTGTAGATGAATAGCTCATATACGCAGCAGCATGTGACTTTCACTTAACATAACTGTAATATGTTTACATATTAACAAAAATATATATTATATTTCCTGGGGTTTATTACATAACACAATCTAGTTTTGGGTGAACCCTGGTGTCCAAATAGGATTCTAGAAGTATACACTAAGTACCTACTGTACTTTTCAAAGCTTTCAGCACTTCCTCTCTGAATGTAAACTCTCTGGCCTGTAAGAGCACACCAAACAGAAGTGTTTTCATTAAATATAGCCTCTTTCTAATTAAATAGTTAAATGAACATTAACTATTAGGGAGACATTTATTTAAGAGTCTCAACCACTTAAGACCTACGACGAATAGCCAAAATAGCCAATGTACAAGCTCGCAATGTGTTGCATCATGACGTGTTGCGAGCTTGAATATGGGCTACTTTCACTGGACCTTTTGAAATACAGTTTATCAGTACAACCACTGGTTTGTTTACATCTAGGAGATACAACACTCTAAAATAAACATACTTTAAACACCTTACAAGCAATAAAATACTAAGTAAATTACTTTAATTGCAATTAATGCCATCCATTGATTTAAAACAAACAGCCTCGTCCTGAGTTACCCATTAAGACACAGAAACTATCAGGGGCTTTTCTTTTGACTATGTCCATCAATAGCTTCCTGTTGGGGCACTTAAAGGCACGTACCACATGGGCTCTGATTCCTGACAGACTTCACTGCATGTCACTCCCCAACTCTCCCACTGTTTCCTGTATCTCTCTCTTCTACTATCGAATAAAAAGTAAAAGTCCCCAGAAATATAAATAAAAACTAAACAAAATATTCATAAGTCCATGTTTTTAAAAAATATAGTTATTCAAAAGTTAATATTATTCAATAGTCAAAAGTACAATATTTGTCTTTAAAATGTGTTGGAGTGAAAGAATTATAATATGTATTATAAGTTTTGAAGATTTTTGTGTGTGTGTGTGTGTGTGTGTGTGTGTGTGTGTGTGTGTGTGTGTGTGTGTGTGTGTGTGTGTGTGTGTGTGTGTGTGTGTGTGTGTGTGTTCTTGCATGTGCATATAGTGTGTGTACATGCATCACCATGTGCTTTGAACTTGTAGATCTCATTATTATATATTATTATATTTTTATTTGTGTTATTATTATTATTGTTATTATTATTAACAAGATTAACTCTTCGGGGTAATTATACAGTAGCTGAACATTACACTGAAAATTACAATCTACAAGCTGCACAATGCATCACATTGCGATGCATTGAGAGCTTGTAGAGCAATTTTTGATACTTTTTGAAACAGTGCTCATAGTGGTTAATAAAATAATACATTATTATAAAGTTCTATATGATTGTAAACTAATGTTGTGTTGTGTGTTGTTCTCTCATCAGATGTCTGTGAACTCACATTGGATCCAAACACAGCACACAGAAAACTCTCTCTGTCTGAAAACAACAAGAAGGTGACATGGGGGGAGATGCAACCATATCCTGACCACCCAGGCAGATTTGTCTACCATGAACAGGTTCTGTGTAGAGAGAGTATCACTGGACGCTGTTACTGGGAGGTAGAGTGGAGTGGAGTGGTTTATATATCAGTGACATACAGAGGAATTAACAGGAGAGGAAAGGGTGCTGACTATAGGTTAGGAGACAATGACAAGTCCTGGAGTCTGAGATGTTATGATGGTATCAACAGTTACTCTGTCCTTCACAATGGGGAGCACACTGAACTCTCTGTCCGTCCCTCAGACTCTGTCCGCCGTCTCCGTCGTTCCAACAGAGTAGCAGTGTATGTAGACTGTCCCGCTGGCACTCTGTCTTTCTACAGCGTGTTATCTAACACATTGACACACCTACACACCTTCCAGTCCACTTTCACTGAACCACTCTGTGCTGGGTTCTGGTTCTATGGTTATGGTTCCTCAGTGTCTCTGTGTCAGATCTAGGAGGTACAGTAACAGTAAAGGAGACACTGCTGCACACGCACGCACGCACGCACACACACACAGGTATGCAGCACGACGCGTTGTGAGCTTGTAGATCGTCTTGTTTCCATTGTGGTCCATTGTACTCAATTCATCAGTAATACATATCGTTGCTGTCGGACAGAAACCTCTGATCTCCATATTCTGACTCCCCCCCCCGTAAATTAACACCCTACTTGATCATACTATAGTATCACACAAAATACAATAGAATACATACAATACAATATAATACATACAATACAATAGAAACATACAATACAATACAATACATACACAAAACATAATTGGTATAAAACTCAATAGCATCAACAGGTATATTTACAGAGGAAGGAGGGGTGGGTCTGGTGGGGCAGAGGATGCTGCTACCAAGGTGTTCAAGGAGTTAAACTATATGCTCACTTTGTATTTTGAGGTTAGACATTCTTTTAGTTTAGCTTTGAGTTTGGGTAGAGAGTCCAGATCTTTAATGGGTTTTGGTAGTTCATTCCACATTATTGTGGCAGCATAGTAGAATGCATTTTGCCCCATGTTTTAGCCAAATGTTGGTGTTTATGCCTGTGGACATCAACCTGATTCTGATTCTGATTCTGATTCACTCACTGACTATATAGAAGTAGTTTGACAAGTATCTGGGCAATGCTTCTATCTTTATACTGTAAGTGAATGTAATAATAAGAACCACAAACAATCCTTCCACAAAGCCCTTGCTACACTGAACCACCAAAGGATTCAAGGAGCTTTGCTTCAAAAAGGCATACAGTGGAGTTTCAACCCCCCAGGAGCATGCCACCATGGAGGAGTATGGGAGCGACTCATAAAGTCTGTAAGGCAAGTGCTCCATTCTGTTTTGAAACAACAGACTCTAGATGATGAGGGACTACAGACTCTGTTATGTTAAGTGGAGGCCATATTAAACAGCCGCCCAATCACTACTGTCTCTAATGACCCACAAGACCTAGAGCCTATTACCCCCAACGACATCTTACTCATGAACACCAAGCACATTCTGCCACCTGGAGTCTTTCAAGACCTGGAGTCTTTCACAAGAATGATCTGTACGCGAGACGCAGATGGAAACAGGGGGTGCAGTACGTTAATCCGACAGCGCATTCCTCCGACAGCGCAGCGCTCCGACGTTTCCAATACTAAACCCGAACCAAACCCGCACCCTAACCCTAACCGCACGCGGATGCCACATAGTCGGAGAAAAGGTCTGTCGGATTAACGCATGCCTCCCGGAAACAGGTGCAGTATATGTCTGATTTATTTTGGAAGCGCTGGTGACAGGAATACTTGCCCCTCTTGCAAGAAAGGCAGAAATGGTGCAAACGGAGGAGAAGTTTCACATCTGGAGATGTGGTTATGATAGTGGACCCCTCTGCTCCACATGGCTCTTGGCTCTTGGGAAGAGTGCTGGAAGTTATGGCGGATTCTAAAGGATTGGTGCGAGCTGTAAAGGTCAAAACACAGACCACATGTCCTAGAGAGGCCCATAACCAAGATCTGCCTGCTGTTAGAATGTGAGGAGTGATGCTCCTTGCTTCATGAATGATGGCATGATGACTTCGCCAATCTATGATGAACCCACACCACACCTAAGTTAATGAAATGTTTAGAAGCTCCTTTACGATACAGTGTACATTGTAATTGTTTTTGTTGCCCCAAAATACAATTAGGGGCCGGTTATGTAGGAGCCAGTTCTTTATATTGAATATTATTTATTGATTTATTTATTGGCCATGTATTGTGGGTGTGGGGCTACTAATGGCTGTGTGCTCAACCCCCGGCAGGTCTCCCTTATAAGGACATGTGCGTCATGCTAGGGGCGTGACAGACTGAGAAGCAGACTGTAAAGGAAGAAAATAAACATCTTTAATTTGAAACCTAAATAAACCTGGAGTGGACATTCTATTCTTCAACCTGCAACAAGCGTCTATTATTTCAGTCTGTCCAAAGAGTGACTCACACAAATGGGAAAAGTATTTTTTTAACAAAAGGATGTGGACACTACAATCTTAGTGAATGTAATGATGAGAACCACACACCACAAGAAAACACCATTGTTTTCATTTTATTAATAAAAAATAAAAAATAAAAAACATTACAAGACACCATATAGCAATGGATGCAGAAACACATCAAAGTGGCATATCTCTGCTGTCCAGCAGCAACCTTCTAACTCCAAAACGCTCATTTTTCAGGAAATGAAAAAACAAAGCAATACTTTAATACCCTGACCCTCATCAAAGTTGGTATAGTGACTTTATATATTGTCAGATACTTCCAAATCCAGCTCAAATGGAATTAGGAGTTTTGTCCGAACAGAAATCCAGCTCAAATGGAGTTAGGAGTCCGAACAGCAAAGGTCCAATCGTGCAGAGGGAGAGATTCCAAATGGGTCTAAATTGATCTCCAAGCTCACAACGCATCACAAAGTGTGAATTAATACCTGATGCTTCATGACACTTGACAATTATATAGGCCTACAATAATAAACAGGACTTTAAATATTACAATAACTTCTGCAAAGAGGGTTTACAGAGTTGGAGTTTCAGTAGAACTAGCTCGACAGAAATGCTATGAACTCCTTTCTCGTCACAAATGCTCTCCTCATTAAACACTTCATAGATTTTAGAAATAAAATTACTGGTTTTCTTAACATTAGCGTCAGTGCTAAGTTTGATAAACAGGTACACTGCATAGTTTTAGGCTCGGTGCGGGGCTGCGATGCCAGGAGGACGGAGACGAGGACAACATGGATGTACATACATACCTGGCGCACTTCGATAATCATTAGACTCCCCATCCACTACCAGTGGAAGTCTGGGTTTGACTGCCGCTTGGGACATTACTTTTTCAAACAACTGCGGACTACTTTTTTTCGCCGATAAAGTATAGTTTTGGACCATGACGGAGGCGCGCCGAATCAGCAGACCTTGAGGCTGAGGAAGTCGCGCCCGAGCGCCTCCAGGCGCGAGTGCCCGCGACGACCAGCCGATGGTCTGCTGATTCGAATCAGCGCCGTTCGAGTTATGTACCGATAGGGACAGAATCGTAAATGATGTTGTGGGGACTGCATTTGCCCCTCTATGGTTTGCCCCATTGAACTGCCACTCGCTGCACTAAGATAGCCCGCCAGCCCGCCCCCTCAGGCTCGCCCCCTTAAGGTTGTTACACACCGGGGCGATTTTTTCGTGCGAATAATGCGTTTTTTTTTTAAACCTTATAAAGTCAATGGCTCCGTACATGGAGCGAAAAAGCGAAAAAGCGTCTTTTAATTATTCGGAACGAGTCCGAATTTTGCGTATATTCGCCGGTATGTAAGGACCTTTAGGCTCGCCCCCTTGTGCGCGCGCGTGCGTGCGTGCGTGTGTGCGTGCTCGTTTGTGTTGTGCGCGTGTGCGTGTGTGGTGTGGGACTGGCTTTTATTGCCCTCTAGCGTTGGTTCTACAGAAATGCCTGGTGGGTGGACGGGCGGTGAAAATAAGCGCTTCTTTTCCATTCTACCTGGAATGCCAATCTACCTGTAACATATATACACACACACACAAATGTGTTCTACAAAGAGAAAGGAAATATGCATACAGAGAGAGAAGAATAAACATGATCAACTCCACATCCCCCTTTTCTCATCATTCCACTGTTTCTATTGATTTTATTCCTTAATCTTAGCCTTTTCTTAATGTAATGTAATGACCTATTTTATCCATTTATTGTGCTTATCAAAGCCATGTATTTGGTCAAATGGTATGTAATGGCCTATGAATTCATTGTTCATCGTTCATCGGACAGGTTGTACAATGTTGTGCTTATTAACTCTTATGTTATAGTAACCTGTGTATCATGTGTGACATAATTTCTAATAAACACATACTGTAAGAAAGTCACCTTGTTTTGCTTCAGTCTTTAATAACAATACTTCTATATTTATAAGTGAATGTAATAATAATAACTACCCACCACTAGAAACCTGAGCACATTGGAGCAACTGCTTAAGTCAGGGGTCTTCACCAGGGGGTCCGGGACCCTCAGGGGGTCCTCAGAGTTATGTTATGACCCTGGCCTAGGGGAACCAGGGAACATAGCAAAAACAAGGGAGACGCAGTGTAAAAAGTATACTTAGTATTTATTAATGAACAAAACCCAAATCAAACAAACTAGAACTAACAGATGAGGTGTGGAAATCAGTAGTCAGTAATGTAATGCGTGTATGGATGAGTGGATGGTGTAGTGTGGGTGCGAGTGTTGTATGTATTAACAAATGTTGGAAGGAGTGCAGGTCAGGGAGGTGCAGAAGACAGGGATCTGCCAAAGGACTCGGGGGCAGGCTTTTTATAGGGTCGTGAGCACAGGTGCACGCCAATTACTTTGACCTGCATCACTTTGCTCCCCAAGTCCTAGGAACCAAATAGAAACAACAATTAGCAAGGCAAAGCAAACCAACTCATAACCAGACTAGAAAAAGTGCTCCTCCGAGCACAAGTCTCCACCAGGTCAGGTAGGTTATTGTGGCCTCATGGTGGCGCTATAATAGGCCAATGTGAAAAGGGTGGCATTTCACTGCAATCGGACACTGCATTCATGATTTGAGGCATTTAGTTCCAAAAAATTGTTTTGCTGAATTAGACCTGCTGGTGGCGCTATAAAAGGCCAATGTGAAAAGGGTGGCATTTGTTCCTCGGCCTACTGGGAATGTGTGTGCAAAATTTCACAGAAATCGCATGCTAAGTTCATGATTTGAGGCATTTTGTTCAAAACCAACCTCCTGGTGGCGCTCTAAAAGGCAGATGCAAACTAGAAAAAGTGCTCCTCGGAGCACAGGTCTCCGCCAGGTCAGGTAGGCTATTGTGTCCTCCTGGTGGCGCTATAATAGGCCAACGTGAAAAGGTTGCCATTTCTTCTTAGGCCTTGCACGACGATCGGACACTGACTGCATTCATGATTTGAGGCATTTTGTTAAAAACATGTTTCGCTAAATTAGACCTGTTGGTGGCGCTATAACAGGCCAATGTTAAAAGGGTGGCATTTGTTCCTCAACATAGTGTGAATGTGCGTGCAAAGTTTGAGCGCAATTGGACGGTGCGTTCATGATTTGCGGAATTTTGTTCAAAACAAGCCAATAATGCAAACTTTAGATGTTAATCTTAGCCAATCAGTATGGCATATGAAAAATCAAACACATCCGTCGTGATCACATGACTACAGAGATCATGTGTACCGATTTGCGTGAAATTTGGATAACATTGGAAGGAGTAGTATAAAATAATGTGTTTTACATAAGTCGGCCTGCTGGTGGCGCTATAAAAGGAAGATGTGAAAAATGCAGGGCAAAGGTTTTTCCTTGACCTCTAGGGAGTGTGCATACACAGTTTTACACAGATCGGTGCAATTATAGGTAAAAACACGAAACGGCCTGTTATAGCGCCACCATGAGGCTGATTTGAAAAATTTCAAATGGTAGTTCTTCCTCGGCCTAATGGGAATGTGTGTGCAAATTTTCACGGATATTGCATGCTGTGTTCATGATTTGAGGCATTTCGTTCAAAACGGAGCACTCCTGCAAACTTTGGAAGACATTTTTAGCCAATCAGGATGGAATATGAGAAATCTGAAAGACCCGTTTCGTTGAATGACTACAGAGATACTGTATACCGATTTGCGTGATTTTTGGACGAAATCTGTAGGAGTGCTGTCAAAAAATATGTTTTGCACAAATCGGCCTCCTGGTGGCGCTATGAAAGGCCCATGAGAAACATTTGGGGCAAAGGTTCTGAATTGGCATCCAGGGAGTGTGTGTGCACAGTTTCGCTACGATCAAGACAACGGTGCCGGAGATTAGCTGGTCACAGACGGACGGACACACACACGGACACACACACGGACACACGCACACACGGACGGACGGGGTGGAAAACATACTCTCTCGCCATGCCTTTCGGCCTGGCGGAGACAATAACCTAAGTGAAACATATGAAGGTGAAATACATATAGCAACTACACAACATATAACCTAATACAGAGAACCGTCACAGTTAGTACGGGGGGGGGGGGGGGGGGGGGGTGATCTTTGTGTGATTGGAACTTTGTTTAACATTAACCACTTCAACCCTGGCATCCCTATTCTGATGGGAACATTAGCCGAAAATAGCACATCTACAAGCTCACACTGCCTTGCGCTGTGAGGCGTTGTGAGGTTGTAGATCTGCTATTTTGGGCAAATAAGTTTGGTATAGGGGGGAAAAGAGCAGACTAAATACAAGTTTTCCAAGTATTGAGGGTTTATGTTAACTAACATACTCATTAACATGAATCCAACATATTTAATAGAAAAGATAATCTGTAAACAAACAAACAAACAAACAATGAAACGCTGATGATAGTGCTGTCAAACAAGTCAGAAACTATCTATGAAATCTATGAAAAAGTTCAGTCTGCAACATAATTTTATACACTATAGTGGGGGTCTCTGCTTCATCTCTCTCAGCAAAGGGGTCCTCGTACTTGTACTTAGCTTAAGTGCAATTTAGTTGGACCTTTTTTTTTCTCCAACATACAAAGTAAATAGTTTTACATTGAATGATGTTGTCCTGGCGGTGTTCAATCTGCAACCACACAACTGGTCTAGATGTAATTATTACACTCAATACAATGATCATATGATGGGACTGTTGAGACTTGGCTCTATGCACAGCAGCCATATTAGTGTTGCATAGTGTGGTACTCAAACTTTAAAATTTCAAGGACCCCCATAACTCTGTGAGTGTAGAAACCAATTGGACCCGTAAGGTTACATTTGTACACTCAGAGTTACACACCCTAAAGGGCCATTTGGAACCCCCTCAAGGAACCATGAGGGTCCCTGGACCACATGTTGAGATCCAATGATGTACCAGTGTTTCCAGTGAGCCAACATGTACAATATTAGCACCCTGACTCGGTTTGACTAGAATGGAACAGAGCCTTCATTAGTGTCACAAATAAGAAGCGTTCTATGGCTGCTGTATAGAGCCTGTAGCAACTCATAATGTAATAATGGCTCCCAGAAGTGAGCAAATGAAATGAGCAGGTGCAGGGCATGAGCTAACGACTCTGTTGCAGGCTGCCATTGGTGTCTCTCTATATAAAGGCCACTGTTGGCTAATGGAATCAGTTTCCCCCCAGACATGGAGGTGCTCGATCAGCACAGACCTGTAGCACGGGCAGAAGAGGAAGGATCTGGACTCAGGCAGGAATCAACCAGACCCCCACAAAAAAGAGACATTTGATCATTGACCCGCCCATAGTCCACTTCTCCTGCGGTTTTTGTGTGGTGTCTCCCACTTGTGGTACTTGAACTGTAGCCTTAGGCTTATTTGGTTACTCACAACTACTGTGTAACAACTGACTGAGATTAGTTAAATTATTCTCTCCGCCAGGCCGAAAGGCATGGCGAGAGAGTATGTTTTCCACCCCGTCCGTCCGTCCGTGTGTGTGTGTGTGTTCGTGTGTGTGTCCGTCCGTCCGTCCGTCCTGTCTGTGTGTTACCAGCTAATCTCTGGCACCGTTGGCCCGTTCGCTCCCAAACTGTGCACACACTCCCTGGATGCCAATTCAGAACCTCTGCCCCAATTTTTCACATGGGCCTGTTATAGCGCCACCAGGAGGCCAATTTGTGCAAAACACATTTTTTTACATTACTCCTACAGATTGTATCCAAACGTCATGCAAATCGGTACACAGTATCTGTATAGTCATGTGATCAACACGGATCTGTCCGATTTCCCATATTCCATCCTCATTGCCTATGGTTGGCTTCCAAAGTTTGCAGGATTGGTGCGTTTTGAACAAAAAGCCTCAAACTATGCACGCAGCTTGCAATTTCCGTGGAATTTCACACGCACATTCCCACTAGGCCGAGGAAGAAATGCCACCCTTTTCACATTGGCCTGTTATAGCGCCACCAGCAGGTCTAATTTAGCAAAATGGAACAAAATGCCTCAAATCATGAATGCAGTGTCTGATTGCCGTGAAAGACCTAAGGATAAATGGCACCCTTTTCACATAAGCCTATTATAGCGCCACCAGAAGGCCAGAATAACGTACCTGACCTGGCGGAGACCTGTGCTCCGAGGAGCACTTTTTCTAGTTAGAAATACATTTGGTTGATGGTCATATTATTCAGTTGTTCAGTGTGAGTTTGGAGTAGCCTGGGACCAGACGAATCTGCGAGTGCAAAAAAAAATTGCGCTCTGCGATTTGGGTCTGGCACCGCTCCATAGAGAATCCATATCCTGTTCCAGAAGACGTGGGGCACCAATCAGGGCCCAGTATTCGAATATGGGCGACTGTAAGAAGCACCAGACTCATATCCACGCAGTGATATAGTCTAGCTACGCCAGGCTAAGTTTGGAGTACAGTCTAAGAATGAAATGATACGCAGTGTCATTTGCCTACCTGTGGAGGGCAGCAATACACCCTGGTATAGTCTAGTCTGCCAGAATGTATCTAGTTTCAGCAAGATCATTGAGCACAGTTCAGTGTCACAATAATAACTAATGACCGTAATTAACACAGGCATTTTCCATGTTCCTGTAGCTAGGGTCACAGGTCACTCATCATATTTAAAGTGTATATATTATATCGTCGGTGTCCAGCCAGGACCAGCTAACTCCATTTTCAGTTGTTTTTTTTTTTGTTCATAAATCAAGGCTATTGAACACCCTTTAGGTCTGTGTAAAATATCAAAACATTTGAACCAATGAAAAGTATTAAAAAGCGCCTCTGACGAAAACTCCCAACTCCATTGGATCCTCAAACTGTCCGTCAAAAACAAACAACTCCCCCCTCTCCTCTACAGCGCTGCTTTTCAACAGCATGAGTAGAGCGCGTTGCGCAGTGAACGAGGAGGAGGACCACGTAAACAAGCTCCCCGTAGTCTGTTAAAACTGTGCAGTGTACCTGTTTATCAAACTTAGCACTGACGCTAATGTTATGAAAACAAGTAATTATATTTCTAAAATCTATTAAGTGTTTAATGAGGAGAGCAATGTGACAAGAAGAAAGGCGTTCATAGCATTTCTGTCGCGCTAGCTACTACCTCTTTGCAGAAGTTATTGTAATATTTAAAGTCCTGTTTATTATTGTAGGCCTATATAATAAGTGGCATGAAGCATCAGGGCATTAATTCACACGTTGTTGTGATGCATTGTGAGCTTGGAGATCCATTGTTAGCTTTTGAGAATTTGTACCCTTCAGAAACCTCTCCCTTAGCAGCGAGTGGAGCTATTGTTGTTTGGACACCTAACTCCACTTCAGCTTGATTTCTGCTCGTCTGAAACTGCTAACTCCACTTGCGCTGGGTAAAGTGTTGATTTACCCGCGATTTGGTTAAAGTGTTGATAATATAATGACACATGCAAGTATCTGACAATATATAAAGTCACTATACCAACTTTGATGAGGCAGTATTGCTTTGTTTTAAAAATATAAGGTTTTCTTCATTTCCTGAAAAACGCATATTTTGTTTTTGCGTTTCCTGAACAATGAGCGTTTTGGAGTTAGCAGTTTCTGGCTGGACAGCAGAGATATATAACCACCAGCTGTTATAGAAAACATGGCTACTCTTCGTTGAAATGTTTGAACTCAGCATAGCAACAACGGAATACTTGGTCCAGCAAAAAAAACATTGGAAATGTAAAACAACCAATGAGGCTCTACAACCTTACAACCTTTGACAGGTCACACCATTTTTGTCGACAGAGTTGCTTTAGTTGATATTGAATTTTGTTACTGAGCAGATCAGAACATAATGGAATGAATATGAATACAAAATATACTGGAATTATGAATTGACTGCACCACAATGGTGAAATATATGAAATGCACGGGGAGAGAAACGCAAACAAGTCTTAGTCTGATTAAAACAAATTTTATTGCAGCCATTGTAGAGAAGGGAATAACTCAGAGTCATGAACCAGTAGATATAAAACAGAGTCAGAACCAGATAGTCAGACAGGAAGGTTCAGGAGTCATGTAGTAATTGCTTAGTGTAATGTAAGACAGTGTGAAACAGAAACACTGGACTGGTATTTATACTGAGAGACTAATGATGGAATGCAATGTGTCAGTGACAGGATGTGAAAACATGACAGGATAGTTACTGACCACGAAAACAAACGAATTAATACAGATACGGAGATCAAGAAGGATACATGACACTTTAGGATGGGCTGTGCTGTGTACTTAATGTAAGTGATCTTTATGTAGGTATTATGTACACTAATGGATAATTTATACTTCAATGCATGGCCCGTGTTGTATCATGTTACGTTTCTCAGTTTTTGTTTTTTGGTCATACGACAATATTGTCAAAATATACATTTTGAGTGCTGAAATTGATCGATTGATTGATTGATTGATTGATTGATTGATTGATTGATTGATTACTTTATAGTCAGAAATGTAAACAGCACGTGCACAGTAAGACATTAAGGCTGAGAGGATAACGCATGCATTTCATGTCTCAGACAGGACTGTTCTGCCCCACTGAAACTACTCCTCTGTGTTTTCATCCTGGTCTCTTCTGCGTAGTGGTCTGATCTTCATACTGATAGACTTCAGACTGGCTCCTCCTCTCCATGCGTCCCATTCAAGACCAAAGGTACGTGTGTCACCAGCCAACAGATAAAGTCCATTGGGATTTGAAGTATCACAGTTTCCGTACCAGTACCCCCCCAGGTTGTCTTTAGCACAATGCAGAGAGGAGCTGTCTTGGTCAAGGTCTGGAGCGGAGAATCTCTGTCCATTGTGATGGCTTAGTGAGTCACCTGGGAGGAAAGAGTTAAAACGAGAACAGTACAGTACAACAATGACTACATCATCATCATCATCATCATCATCACATCATCATCATCATCAACAGCGTATATCTTTATAGCATATAGTTACCTAAAATGCAATAATATAGCACCTTTTAAAAGAACGGTACTGCTCTATATTTGATTGGTTGATTATTATTGATTAATTCTTTTATTTTAATTTCTATATATGTATTACTACATTTAACGGTTCTGTAAGTGATTTATTTCTGTTGAAACAAAACATGTTTTGGTTGAAAGTTTAAACTCTATATTCCAGTGTTTAATAAACAGAAAATTATCTTTCTGGTGGGTCACCAATTTCGAAATGTGAAAAACAGCAGAGGGTGCTGTTTTTCCTTTTTTATTTGACGATGGGTTCCCAGATTGCATAAACACTGATGATCCCAGATCATCAGTGTCAAAAAATAATGTCAAATGGGATCTATGATCTAATGCATATCAAACTGGGGGTCCTTCAAATGAAAAAAGTTTGAGAGTCACGCTAAAGGACCTTTTCATCTACAGTGTAAAGAGGACATGCAGGGTCTTCAACAACCAGTCAGTAGAACGTCTGTAACAGTCAGATAATAACATAAAGTGATTTAACAGTACGTACACCAGGCATTAGGTAGCGTTCACACTACCGTCCTTTAAAAAAAAGACCTGCTGTCACCATGAGGACCTGATTTGTTTGTGTTCAGGGTAACCAATAACAACTTCCTGTACTACACACAACACATTTACGAGATGGAAACACTTCATTTTACTAAATAGTTAAATCTTTATTGAGTTTTTATTCTTTTCATGAGATAATAAAGATTACGAATCAAACATATCATTAAAGTATGAATGTAAGTGTTTAACACTGCTGTCAGATGTCAAATCAACAGTAAACGTTACAGTCGTTAAAGGGCAAGACCACTTTGGTAGAGGTTTGGGTTGTGTAGTTACCTTGCCATTATGTAACTCCAAAGGTGGACAAGTAATCGAAAATAATTGCTCCATTGATTAGAAATTGATAATTCAAAATATGCTCTTCATTGACTTACATTGTACGGTAAAACAGCTCTCAAAGTCACTCTTTTAGCACTTAAACGAATGCAAACAAAGTTGATTCAGACAATATAGAACATCACCAAACCCAGTACTGTTTTTTTTTTAAATAAAAATGTCAACTTCTTGTTGATTTTACCATTTTTATTAAGAAGAAAACCCGGACTGGATCCGCGGATCCGGATCTTCAAATAGTAAAATCAACAGGAAGTTCAAATTTGTATTAAAAAATCAAACAGTATACTGGGTTTGATGATATTCTATATTGTCTGAATACATTTTGTTTGTGTTCGTTTACGTGCTAAAAGAGTGACTTTGAGAGCTGTTTTACCATACAATGTAAGTCAATGAGGAGCATATTTTGAATTATCAATTTCTAATCAATGGAGCAATTATTTTGTATTTCTCTTCCACCTTTGGAGTTACATCATGGCAAGGTAACTACACAACCCAAACCTCTACCAAAGTGGTCTTGCCCTTTAAGAAGCATTCAGGTCACATGATAAAAAAAAATGTCAGCACTTGTGCAGGAAACCGGGTTCAAATCCGGGGTAGAAGAGGAAAGTTACATAGTGCAGCTTTAATATAAAAACATGAATAAAATAAAAATCAACATGTTTATTCAACTTGAAATCCTTGAAAGAATAGTTTTCATTTGGATACCAATAAATAAGAACTTAAATAATACTACGTCAGATAACACTTGATTTATTGATTATTAAAATAAACATCCAGCCATTCAGATGCCGTGTTTAGTGGTCAGATGGGTGGGCCGCAAACACTTGAGATTTTCAAGCGGGTCCTGATCCAGAAAAGGTTGAGAACCACTGATCTATTAACTAATTACTGATATTTCTAATGACTTGATGAAACATAATGAGGTTGATAACGAATTACTGATATTTCTAATGACTTGATGAAACATAATGAGGTTGATAACTAATTACTGATAGTTATAATGACTTGATGAAACCTAATGAGGTTGGACAGAGACAAGGTCTAATCTGATCTGATCTTCAAACACAGATCAGTGATGATCTGTGGTCTCTTGTTTTCTGTAGGTGTCATTGTTCTGACTTGTATCATCATGAATGTTTTCACTGGAGACTTATTCAGCCTCTTCCAAACCTCTGTTGATGTTTCTAGTACATTGTACTTGTTCAGTGAAACGTTTAAAACCTTGACTGAGGTGATGGACATTTATGTAATGGGTGTGACATGAACTCCTTATGGCCAATTTATGCTTTGAGCAACAAGCGTCGAACGACGTGTCACGATACGAAAGTAGGCCTACCGTCGACAAAGAATGTGTCGCGGACGACCTCCACCAACAGTGTTGAGCATACCTAAACGCCTTTAGAGATCCACCTCATACACAGGTGGTCTCCTGTCTCTTCCTGCCGCTTCAGCACCTCCTTGGACATCCACCTCCTCATACAGGTGGTATTCTGTCTCTTCACTGGGTCCAGCTTCAGCGCCTCCTTGTTGATCTATCTCTTCATACTGGTGGTATTCTGTCTCTTCAGCTTCAGCATCGGAACGAGCAACATTATAATAAACTATCTCCACGTTCTCCCGTCGTACATTATAGTAAACCACGTCAATGCTCTGTGCTCCTGCACAACGCCTTCTGATGACCTGGAGAAACACAACAGCGACCAGCTTTAATTAACTGGCTCAAACGTGGCTCTTTTAAATAAAATAAAATGTCCGACTGCTTTACGTATTTACAGTGCAGTCTCATGTTGAATAAAGAAGTATAATTACCTTCCAGAGACGATAGAGGCCACCAGTTATTAGGATCAAAAGCAGCAGCCCTATGACTGTACATTTGAGGATGTTAGATGTCAGATGAGAAGCTGTGAGAGAAATATGTTAAATATGTGAGAAGATCAAGTCAAGAACAGCTCTAATTAAAAAGTGTATATTTGCTTAACATTTCTGAATGTATCTCACTCATATTTAAGGGGGGTTGGTTGAATTTCATATTATGACCATAATTCATGTTACCTGTGACAGTGAGAGAGAGGACCTCGCTCTTAGAGGAGAAGTGATGGGAAAAAACGTAGATGTGATAAACACAGCTGTAATGTCCCTGGTGGGTGTGGTTTGCTGCAGTAAACAGGAAGGTGGCAGATTGATTGACAGCTGTCTGTGTATGGTTTTGAGTTGTGTTGTATCCAGTGATGTTGTGTGTTGTGTTGTATCCAGTGATGTTGTGTGTTGTGTTATAACCAGTGATGTTGTCCGTTGTGTTGGATACAGTGATGTTGTGTGTTATGATGGATACAGTGAGGTTGTGTGTTGTAACCAGTGATGGTGTGTGTTGTGTTGTAACCATTGATGTTGTGTGTTTTGTTGTAACCAGTGGTGTTGTGTGTTGTGTTGTAAACATTGATGTTGTGTGTTGTGTTGTAACCAGTGAGGTTGTGTGTTGTGTTGTGTTGTAACCAGTGATGTTGTGTGTTGTGTTGTGTGAGTGATTGACAGCTGGCTGGGTGTAGGTGTGTGTTGTGTTGTGTGAGTGATTGACAGCTGGCTGGGTGTAGGTGTGTGTTGTGTTGGATCCAGTGAAGGTGAGGTTGAAGAAGCCTCCTGGGTACTGTGGCTGGATGGAACAGATGATGGTGAAGCTGGAACCAATGAACACATGCAGCCCCTGCTGCTGGCCCTTAGGAACCCCGTTCATGGCGGGTACAAAGGTGATGATTGGCTTAAACAGCAGATCTGTAATAACAAGGCAGAGGTGATTGGCTGAAAAAACAGATTTATAAACACAGAGAAAGAAAAATAGATGATTTTAAAGTTAGAGAGAATTATTTGAAATAAGTAAATCACAGAAATCCACACAAATATTAAGAATGTTATTTAGAAAGCATGTTTAGAAAGATGCTAGGTTCATTGCTTACCTGGTATCCTAATTTTTAGAGGCACTATATTTTTCTCTCTGCACTCAACTTATGTGAGACCTATGTGTTTACCTTGTTGTTTGTTTATTGGCCAGAGTTCATGCTTAATCTGCTTATTCTGATCTCACACTTGTAAGTTGCTCTGGATAAGAGAGTATGCTAAATGCCACAATTGTAATTGGTGGAGAAAGACAACACCACTATTGTATCTGATTCTAAACTGAGGAAAACTATGACAAAATACAGACTGAAGTCCAGATTTACATTCATCAGGTCATATCTAAATAATCAATACAACTTTTCATGTTTCTAAAACAGATTTGAATTAAAAAGCTACAACAGGTAATACAATACAATGTACTGTATATGTAATTAAGTATCAGTGGACGAGGGTGTTTATCATATTTTCAGTGCGCTAGACCTCTGGGAGATGGATTTCTGAGGTGGAGTACAACACTTACCATCAGCTCCCAGTATTTACAACAACACCTACCATCATCCACCACCAGTACTTACAACATCTACCATCAGCTCCCAGTACTTTTATTTTTTTAAATTTAGAGTGCTGCTGCTAACAATTCTAACAATGTCTGTGTTTAGACCTTCAAAGTCATCGTCTGTAAGTAGCCTAATCCAGTGTTTATCAACCACGGTAGAAGGTACACTTTTGTACCGCGGATACTTGCGAGGTGTACCGCGAGCTTTGAAGAAAGTGTGAAACCAGCCCCTCGAGAACAATAGCGCGATTGTCCGTCAATCGATACGGCCATCATCCGTTTCACACCCAGCCACGGCCGAGTCCTTTCAGTGCAGCGACCATCACCCATAGGAAAGCAAATATGTTGTCCTGTGCAGCCACTGCCAGTTTGATGCTAGCAGTTAGCGCATAGCAATGACATATGGTACTTTTTTGCCTTGAATATTCATGAAAGGCAGAGTGACATGGTTTGTTTTTTGCCTTGAAAACAATGAAAGGCATACAATGTTGCTATATTCAGTGTGCGAGAGTTTTAAAGTATTTTTTCTAAAAAGGACTCAAGTTTCAAACAAAGACATTTGTACTGGCTTAAAAAGTGTTTTTTTCTTTCTAAAACAGTTTCACACTAAGACTATTGTGGCCAATTTTTCCTATATATATTTTTTTAAATCTCTTGAGTTTTTAAAGTATTTTTCTGGGAAGGTGAATATACGCACCATATATCTAGGTGTGCCCTGGGATATTTTGGCTAAGCCAGGTGTACCTTGGCACCAAAAAGGTTGATAAACACTGGCCTAATCGTTTTACACAGATCATACTGTACTGTAGATCAATGTCTTCATTGTATTTTGGAAAGTACTGTACATTTCATCTGTTTTCAGTAACTTTGGCATGTGTGTTTTCTTTGCCTAGAGGATTTATCAGCTATTATCAGTTATTGTCTGTCATAGCATTTCATTGTTGCATCATGCTTATTGTACTGTTTTGTTTGTTTCTTCTCAGTTTCACTCAACTTCACTCACGTATTCACTTAAGTCAATGTCCGAATAAAGGAGCATGGATGCTACATCCTGACTCTGTCTGACTATATGAGTGTAGTTTGGTTGACTGCTTAATTGTGTAGCCTACCAGCACACACAACGAGAGCAGTACAATGGATTCAAACCCACAACCACCCGAGCACGTCATTGTTGAAGTCCTTGTTTTACCTGAACAGATAACCTCCAGTCTGGCAGTGGAATTACTAGACATCTTTGTTCCACACTCCCTCAGTGAAGACTCAGACCCAACACAGGAAGATGAAATCCACCATACAGGTTCATGTGTAGGACCAGAACTAATTTCTACTGAAACAGCAGAGCCACAGTCCAGCTGTCTACACACCACAGATGATGACTTCAGGTTCCAGTCAGACCAACCATCCACTGGTCTCCACTCTCCCTGGTCTTTAATCTCCAGTATACCAATACACTTACTGGTTCCTCCCACCAACCGGACATCACCAGTCTCTGTACAGAGAGAAGACAGTAAACAGTAAAAGAGAAAAAAAATCACGATGAAAAAAATATCGAAACCAAAGGTTTAGCTTGTCTTTTACCTGAGCAAGTGAGTTCAACAGTCTTGTCAGGTGAGCTTATGTTTCTAGTTGAGTTTGAGGTTCCACAGTCCAGGAGAACAGCCTCATTGCCTTCACACTGGAACTCTTTGGTCCACGTTGGAGTGTTCACTTCTCCATAGAGCGCCCCCTGGAGGACTGAAGGAGTCCCACAGCCAAGCTGCCTACAGACCACCACTGCATCCTGCTGGTCAAAGTCACCTTCACACACTGAGACCCACGACTCATTATACTTCATCTCTACTCTACCTGAACACATACTGGTCCCATTCACCAACCTCACAGACCCTGGGGGGAGAGAGAGAGAGAGAGAGAGAGAGAGAGAGAGAGAGAGAGAGAGAGAGAGAGAGAGAGAGAGAGAGAGAGAGAGAGAGAGAGAGAGAGAGAGAGAGAGAGAGAGAGAGACATAACATGTAGATTAATAATAAACCAGAAGTGTTATTTAGACACACAGCAAGTAATGGCTCCCATGGCTCATTTGATCAGGGCCAGTGTTTCCTGCGGTTTTGCCAAACACTGTAAATATGAATGTAGTTGAAGTAGTAGTTTGATACCTGAACAGATCACCTCCAGCATGTACAAGGAAGTAGCAGACATCTTTCTTCCACACTCCCTCAGTGAAGACTCAGACCCAACACAGGCAGATGTAATCCTCCATACAGGTTTATGTGTAAAACCAGAACTCCTTTCTGTTGAAACAGCAGAGCCACAGTCCAGCTGTCTACACACTACAGATGACGACTGCAGTTTCCAGTGAGACCAACCATCCACTGGTCTCCACTCTCCCTGGTGTTTCATCTCCAGTATACCAGTACAGTGACCGGTTCCTCCCACCATCCTGACATCATCAGACTCTGTAGAGATAAGAAAGTAAACGTAAAAAAAACAAAAACAGTATTACTTTCATTATGAAATGATGATCCAAATTAAAAGGTATAGTTTGTGTTTTACCCGAGCAGGTTAATCCAACAGTCTTGTCAGGTGAGCAGGTGTTTCTAGTTGAGTTTGAGGATTCACAGTCCAGGAGAACAGATTCATTGCCATCACACTGGAACTCTTCAGTCCACATTGGAGCTTTGATTTCTCCATAGAGCAACCACTGGATGACAGAAGGAGCCCCACAGCTAAGCTCCTTACAAACCACCTCTGCATCCTGCTGGTCAAAGTCACCTTCACACACTGAAACCCACGACTCATTAGACTTCACCTCCACTCTGCCTGAACACAAACTAGTCCCATTCACCAACCTCACAAACTCTGAAGAGAGAGAGAGAGAGAGAGAGAGAGAGAGAGAGAGAGAGAGAGAGAGAGAGAGAGAGAGAGATTTTATAATATTATTTTATCAATCCAATCCAATCTGTTGAAAATGGCTTGATTTCACACCAAAAAAATCCGAGCTAGATCTGCTTTTCTACAAATCCTAATGTAGGAATGGACGGAAGTGACGTTTTTTGGGATGACATCACATCTGTCCATTCCTTCTATCAGAGTCAATGGATCATTCCTAAGTTGCGTTAGAGTGCCCTCTTGTCGAATTTTCTAAAACTTTTTTTTTTTTATTAAATTGACATAGATCTACGTCAATGGTGAATCTGAAAGAATATTGATCTACGTCCCTGGCAGGCACATCAGAGGCAAGTTTAGGACCACAATGGAAACAAGCCCTCAGGGCTGGTTTGTGTTATCCTTTTAACATTGTTGTATAACTGTACCTCTGTACTTTTTCAAACTCTTAAAAAAGTATTCAATCAATCAATCAAAAGTAATTTTACTGAAACCCTAAACGTATAGACAGAAAGACAAATAACAATATACCTAAAACAAATACATCTGAAATGAGAGACTGTAAATACTGCTATCATTGTGTTACCTGAACAGGTCACTGTGGGTTTGCCTGTAATCAAACCTTTCCGTGTGATATGAGCAGTCTCCATTATGACACAGTCGCTCAGTGAAGACTCAGACCCAACACAGTAAGGTGTAATCCTCCATACAGGTTCATGTGTAAAACCAGAACTCCTTTCTGTTGAAACAGCAGAGCCACAGGCCAGCTGTCTACACACTACAGATGATGACTTCAGGTTCCAGTGAAACCCACCATCCACTGGTCTCCACTCTCCCTGGTGTTTCATCTCCAGTATACCAGTACAGTTACTGATTCCTCCCACCAACCTGACATCATCAACCACTATAAAGAATCAAGAGCGTAAACATTACATTTTAAAGAGTAATATTACTTTTATTATGATAAAAAAAAACTATTCGAAAGTGTAGCTTGTCTTTACCTGAACACGAGCAGGTGAGTCCAACGGTCTTGTCAGGTGAACAGCTGTTTCTAGTTGAGTTTGAGGTTCCACAGTCCAGGAGAACAGACTCATTGCCTTCACACTGGAACTCTTTGGTCCACATTGTGTGTGGACCAAAAATGTTCACTTCCCCATAGAGCGCCCCCTGGAGGACTAAAGTATCCCCACAGCCAAGCTCCCTACAGACCACCTCTGCATCCTTCAGGTCAAAGTCACCATCACATACTGAGACCCACGACTGATTAGACTTCACCTCCACTCTGCCTGAACACAAACCAGTCCCATTCACCAACCTCACAGACTCTGAGAGAGAGAGAGAGAGAGAGAGAGAGAGAGAGAGAGAGAGAGAGAGAGAGAGAGAGATGGTGTGGGGGGGAGAAAGAGAGAGAAATTATTTAGAAGGAAATACAATGTTTAGTGTCCCATCTTGTGCATTATATCGTGAGGAATAATTATATTTTAAAAGAGTATTTTAAACAACCAAAAGTAATTATTCATTAATACAAAATGTATTTGGGTCTGTACTTGGCCGTCTCCTTTTCTCTCTCGACAACAAATCACTTGGCTCTGTCATCTCTGCTCACAAGCTGTCCTATCACTGTTATGCTGATGACACTCAACTGCCCAACGACCCCTTTTCCCACCACTTCAAGCTCAATGCAGAAAAGACTGAGCTTTTCTTTTTCTCAGGTAAGTCCTGCCCTGGCCTCTATTTAAGCTGCCAAGAGCCTGGCTGTTGTCCAGGACAGTCTGCAGTCCTTCAAGGCACACGTTGCTGTGGTCACTCGCTCCTCTATGTTTACACTTTATAACGGAGGATCAGACCCTTCCTCACCCAGGAGTCTGGCCAGCTCCTTATCCAGGCCTCAGTTATCCCAAAGCTTGACTACTGTAACTCCCTCCATATTGGCCTCCCAGCATGCTCACTGAAGCCCCTCCTTGTGATCCAGAATGTCACAGCACGCCTGGTCTTCAACCAGCCACAATGTTCACGTCTATGTAAATATCGATTGACCAAGATACAGTATGTATTCTATGCAGACATAATATGTGAAACAAATACATTAGAACAAGTGGCCAAGATATTATCTTGGTCACGTGTTGTCAAGTTTTTGTTCCGTCGATTTGTTCTCAACCTCCTAGTTTTTGTATTGTTTTACTTGTTTAAAATGCACATCATTTAGATAGCATGTAATTTAGACATATGCTAGGTTCGTTTAGCTGGTATCTTAGAATCAAGAATCAATAATATTTTATTTGTCACTTATACAAGTACAAGCATTGAAATGTTGTTGGGACTTACTAGTTTATTTTAGGGACTACACTGTTCCCTCTACATTTCTTTCTGTATGGGTGTGATTATTTACCGTGTGACTACAGTTCATGCTTACTCTGCTTATTCCGATCTCACACTAAGTAAATTGCCCTGGATGATTTAATTGTGGACTTCACATGAAGAGGAATGGTACATTTTAAATAGCATGTTGATGCATGTTGATGCTATTTACCTACAAAATAAGTTTTATACATAAATTGAATACCCGAGTGGGTAATTAGATGATAGGCATCCATAATATTGTCACGTTATGGGTAAATCGTTATTGTGCAAATCAAATAAATCAAATCAACAACAGCAAATGATGAAGACAACTTTTATGTTGTTGATATATATATATATATATATATATTTTCTTACCTGAACAGTTGACCTTCAGTGTGAGAGTAGAATCATAAGACTTTACTGGTCCACACTCCTCCAGTGAAGACTCAGAGCCAACACAGGAAGATGGAATCATCCATCCAGGTTTGCGTGTAGAACTAGAAGTAAATTCTGCTGAAACAGCAGAGCCACAGTCCAGCTGTCTACACACTACAGATGATGAAATCCTGTTCCAGTCAAACCAAGCCAACACTGGTCTCCACTCTCCCTGATGTTTCATCTCCAGTATACCAGAACACTTACTGGTTCCTCCAACCAACTTGACATCTTCAGACTCTACACAGAGAGTAATAAGCAGTCAAAATGAATTACTTTCATTACAAGAGAAGAATACAATACATAATCAGGTTTAAGTTGTTTACCTGTTGAGTTGTGAGTTGGTTTAACTTGGAGAGCTGAGGAGAAAAATCATAAATAAATGATTCTCAATGTAGCATATATCTGTCTGTCTGTCTGTCTGTCTGTCTGTCTGTCTGTCTGTCTGTCTGTCTGTCTGTCTGTCTGTCTGTCTGTCACCCTCTCTTTTGCTTTCTCTCTCCCTCTATCATAAATGTATGGGTACATAAATAACCTTATACATTTATACATTAATCAAGAGCTTTTGGTAAGCGCCTTTTTTCACAAACACCTCTGAGTCTGTGTATGAACTGTGAGGTACGTGTGTGTGTGTGTGTGTGTGTGTGTGTGTGTGTGTGTGTGTGTGTGTGTGTGTGTGTGTGTGTGTGTGTGTGTCTGTGTGTGCGTGCATGCGTGAGCGCGCGGGCACGTGTGTGTGTGTGTGTGTGTGTGTGTGTGTGTGTGTGCGTGCGCGGGCATGTGTGTGTGTGTGTGTGTGTGTGTGTGTGTGTGTGTGTGTGTGCGTGTGTTTGTGTGTGTGGGCGTGTGCATGTGTGCGTGCGTGTACATTAAAATAAAGTAGTAAGTAAAGCAAAATAACAGTCCTGGAGGTGTAGGCAGAAATGTTTTGTGTTGTTCTTGCATAGATTTCATTTTACTGTTTTTTTACTTTACTTAAAGGTTCAACACTTATGGTGACTTAATAACATTGTAATGCTTTATAACAGTGATTATTATGCATTTTAAAATGATCATAATGTATTATAACCATGACAATTATAACACTATGATGCTGGCCAAAATAAAAAGGTCTGTTCAGTAATTATGAGTGGGGCGGCGGTGGCTCAGGAGGTAGATTGGCTGCTTTGGAGTCGGAAGGTTACCGGTTCGATCCCGGGTTCCCCCAGAGTTAGTGTCAAAGTGTCCTTGAGCAAGACACTGAACCCCTAACTGCTCCCAATTAACAAGTTTCTTCCCAGTCGGTGTGTGCATGTGTGTGAATGGGTGAATGTATAACATTGTTAAGCACTTTTGATAAATGCGCTATATAAATGCACCATTTACCATTATAATACTTTATAATCATTATAACATTATTTCTGTTATGAGTATTGTTATTAGTGCTTATAGCTATAATGATACTGTATTATAAGCAGATTATAATGCATTCATACTCATACTTAACTGATTATGAAATATTTCATACTGTGTTGTTATTATTGTGATAAATCATTTATCAGTGTTTTTAGAATGCGTAGAAGTATTCATTGTAATCACTGTAAACAGTAACAATAAAGCAGGACTACTGAGGTAATGTTTCAGTCTCTACTCACGACAGTCAGCGTGTTCGTCCCCACAGTCATCTACTGTGTCACATTTCCATGAGAATGGAATGCATGTGTCATTCTGACAAACAAACTGAAGGGGGAGACAGAGGATTATGTTCATAATCAGTAATGTATCAAAAACAGACATGACATGAGACATAAAGTCATACAGAGTAACACAAGTGAAGCTGAGGTGAATCACCTGGCTGGCAGTGCAGCTGGACATGCACTGCTTGTTGTCAGCTGTCACATAGAAGTCGGTGGGACAGGAACACTTATAGCCCCCTCCAGGTGAGAGCAGACACAGGTTACTGCAGCCTCCATTGTTGATCTGACACGGATGACCAGACACTGCAGGGTGGAGAAAACATGCTCACATGTATTGAATAGAGAACACACACACACCTATATGTTACAACAGTGCTTTATAAACCTTTTGTGCTCATGAATGTGTCAGTAAGTAAAAAATAAGAACACCTGTATAGGCCTATAGTAAATATAGCTGATGTACAAGTTCACAACTCATCCCATCACGATGTATTGTGAGCTTATACATCTACTATTTATTTATTTATCCATTTGTTTATTGGGGGGGGGGGGGGGGGGTTAATAGAATAGATATTTCCGCCTTAAATAAAAGCAAGTACAAGCTTGCCTATAATAACAGAATAGGGAGACCAGGTTGTTTATATACAGTAGCACTTTTTAAAACAGGTCAAATGATACAATAATACACAATGAATGCAGGTCATAAAACAGCAGGAAGAGTAATAATAAGAGTGTTGTATACAGTAGGTGGTACAGACCCTCAGGTTGTCTATAGGGGTGGTACATGTGGATGTCAAATGGAATGATCAGGTTGCTGATGAGACTGATGTTGTTGGTTCCCTGAGTCTTGTTGGCTCTGTAGATGGATCTGGTATTCATGTCTGTCCAGTAGATGTGATCCTCAAACAGAGTAATAGCCAAGATTGGGCCTTCAAGATCCTGACTCACAACTACAGACGCACAAAACCAAATAGTCAGACTATAATAAACATGAACGTACAAAGTATGATAACAAATATTACAATAAGAGTGAAAATGCATCCGTAAAGTATATAAGAGTAACATTGCTCTCAAATCTTTCCTTGCCTCCTTCTTACACTTATTTAAACCAGATTAACTATTAAATACATGACAACGTAAAAAAGTCTGTCTATGTGTGTGTGTGTATGTGTGTGTGTGTGTGTGTGTGTGTGTGTGTGTGTGTGTGTGTGCGTGCGTGCGTGCGTGCGTGCGTGCGTGCGTGCGTGCGTGCGTGCGTGCGTGCGTGCGTGCGTGCGTGCGTGCGTGCGTGTGTGTTTGGACCTGTGTGTCTGTTGGTTCCATCCAGGTTGGCAAACTCAATGTATTTCTGCTCGTTGGTCCAGTAGATGTGATCACTGATGTAGTCTAACGTCAGGCTGTAGGGCTTGGAGATCCTTCACGATGACTCTCCTGTTGGTGCCGTCCATCCCCATCCTCTCTATGTGGGGGTTGTTGCCCCAGTCTGACAAGTACAAGTATCTGTCAGGGAGACACTGTGTCAGGGTCACTATTCACAAGTAATCACACATACAGTAGACTGAAAGAACGAGCCCAATCGATGGTCTTGAAGGGCGGATCCAAACCCAGGCGCTGGATTCCAACGCCGCTTCCTATTGCTTCACCAATCTATGTATATATATATATATCTCTGCTGTCCAGCCAGAAACTGCTAACTCCAAAACGCTCATTGTTCAGGAAACGCAAAAACAAAATATACGTTTTTCAGGAAATGAAGAAAACCTTATATTTTTAAAACAAAGCAACACTGCCTCATCAAAGTTGGTATAGTGACTTTATATATTGTCAGATACTTGCATGTGTCATTATATTATCAACACTTTACCAAATCGCGGGTAAATCAACACTTTACCCAGCGCAAGTGGAGTTAGCAGTTTCAGACGAGCAGAAATCAAGCTGAAGTGGAGTTAGGTGTCCAAACAACAATAGCTCCACTCGCTGCTAAGGGAGAGGTTTCTGAAGGGTACAAATTCTCAAAAGCTAACAATGGATCTCCAAGCTCACAATGCATCACAACAACGTGTGAATTAATGCCCTGATGCTTCATGCCACTTATTATATAGGCCTACAATAATAAACAGGACTTTAAATATTACAATAACTTCTGCAAAGAGGTAGTAGAATAGCGCGACAGAAATGCTATGAACGCCTTTCTTCTTGTCACATTGCTCTCCTCATTAAACACTTAATAGATTTTAGAAATATAATTACTTGTTTTCATAACATTAGCGTCAGTGCTAAGTTTGATAAACAGGTACACTGCATAGTTTTAACAGACTACGGGGAGCTTGTTTACGTGATCCTCCTCCTCGTTCACTGCGCAACGCACTCTACTCATGCTGTTGAAAAGCAGCGCTGTAGAGGAGAGGGGGGAGTTGTTTGTTTTTGACGGACAGTTTGAGGATCCAATGGAGTTGGGAGTTTTCGTCAGAGGCGCTTTTTAATACTTTTCATTGGTTCAAATGTTTTGATATTTTACACAGACCTAAAGGGTGTTCAATAGCCTTGATTTATGAAAAAAAAAAAAAACTGAAAATGGAGTTAGCTGGTCCTGGCTGGACACCGACGATATATATATATATATATATATATATATATATATATATATGAAATTGAAAACAAAAAGTGAAAACTAAATAAAAATAGAATCTAATCTCTATATAGAATACAGTATTATGATGGCATTAGACTGCTGCTTAAAGTGCCTCGATGCAGCCACAGTCAGTGTTGGTGAACCACCTGCTCTGCTGTGCTGCAGAACCTCATGTACAAATAGAGTCATTTTAACTCTGACAAACACTGTACTGAGTTCTTTCAGGTTTTACTCTAAACTGTGGAACCATACATTGTCATGTAAGACTGTATGTAGCAGTAGTGGCTCAGAGCCTCTGCCTGATGAGATAAAACCCTAATATCTCCCGCAGGCTATAAGGATTTACCTTTAGTCTAGCGGTTAAGATGTTGGCTTTGCTCGTGGGAGACCCAAGTTTGAATCCCGGGTGTTATGATTTTATATGGACTCTGTCTGCCGTTGTTTGTTTTTTTATTTTTCTGTGTTATTGTTGCAATGGACCATGTGTCCTTACTACACTTGTGATTTATTGATTAAGTAAAAATACAAACAGTGCTCTTACCCGTAGCGTACATCCACAGCTATGGATCGTGGATGGTCCAGGTCAGTGTTGACCAGGACTGTTGGGTACGACCCGTTTAGTTTGGACACCTCTATGGTGTCCTGCCCAGGGTCACACCAGTAGAGGTTTCCTCCCACCCAATCAACAGCTAGACTCGCTGGTGTGATGGTCGACTTGTTGTGAAGGACCTGTCAATGAACCATACATGCACTCTGAATATACTCACTATGCCTTCATTCTTGATAGTGTAGAGCAACTTGGTGCGCGCGCGCGTGTGTGTGCGTGCGTGCGTGCGTGCGTGCGTGCGTGCGTGCGTGTGTGTGTGTGTGTCCTGGGGACTTGTTTCCATTGTGGTCCTATGTATTTAATCCATCAACAGAGCATACAAAATAACACAATAATACGTCAAATACAAACACTATGATACAAAAGAGATGGAAAAATACATCTACCTTCCTTTAGATCTCCTGATAGATGTTTTTTTCAGGCCAGTTTTGAAAGAAACCAGTGTTACACATCCTTTAATGGATGCTATCAGGGAATTCCACATTTTGCAGTAGAATGAGAACTTTCCCATGTTTGTTCTAAATGTGGGTGTTACCAGATCATGGTGGCGCCCTCTAGTGGTGTGGCTGTGGGTGTCACTCACTTTGGAGAAGTAGTTTGACAGGTATGAGGTATTAGAAATTGTAGAACCACTACACTAACTGAACAAACAACAAACAACAGGCACCTTGTGTTTATGTTTTATATTTAACACTGATATCAGTGTTAAATATCAAGTATTTTAAATACTAGTGTAAGTAGCTGAATCATGAGCATGTTGTAAACAAGTATCCGTCATTCATCCTCATAGTTGTCATTGTCACACTGACCTGAACGTCACTGCCGTTGATGTGCATACGACTGATCATGGTGTGCGGGTGGTCCCACTCTGTCTCCTCCACTTCGTCAAGTGGACCACCCGGTCTCACACTGATGGTGGTGTGCAGCCCACCTGGCTCCTCTATCCAGTAGATCATCTGCTGCTGATAGTCAAAGTCCAGAACCACTGCGGCCTTCAAGTCCTGTCACACCACAGCAGTTGTGTTAGTCTCAGACTGGAATACATTCAGTGGCGTGCACAGACATTTTGAGGGGCAGGTGCTCAAGTAAATTATACTTTTTTTTGTTTACTTGGTCTGCTCTTTTTTCCCTCTACACCTATACCTCTTTGCCAAAAATAGCCGATCTACAAGTAGATCTGCTATTTTTGGGTTTCGAGTGGTTATGGTAAAAAGAAAAATCATATCACATAAAGATTTGGCGGACCCCCTGTAGTAACTCTGAGGACCCCCTAGGGGTCCCGGACCCCCTGTTGAAGACTCCTGCTGTAAACTGAGAAAAAAAAAATCATTTTTTTCCCTATTTTTTCAAAAGGGCACTTCTGGTCAAGAGGGCAAAGGGCAAGTGCTCTAGCGCCACCTAGAGTCTATCTGTGCACGTCCCTGAATACATTCCAGCATGTCAAAAGCAATGTGTGTAGAATATTGTATAGGATTACATAGGATGTGTTGTTATGCCTAATGGTTTTCACCTGTTTGAGCACTGTGGAGCTGGAGCCGTTCAAGTTGATCCTCATCAGGTTGGTGTTCGCTACGATGAGGAAGGGCTCCACCTCTAGTAAAAGTGAGACATTCTCATTCCAATTAACTCTCTCTCTCTCTCTCTCTCTCTCTCTCTCTCTCTCTCTCTCTCTCTCTCTCTCTCTCTCTCTCTCTCTCTCTCTCTTTCTCTCTCTCTCTCTCTCTCTCTCTCTCTTTCACATAAATAAGTATAAATGTGGACGTGTTAACTTGTTTCCGTTGGGGTCCTTGAATTAATTTCACTAGACCATACCCGGTCGGCGCAGCGCATCCGTGGGGGGATATGCGCACATGATCTGGCAACCCGGGAGGCAGTTCGTCCCATAGCTGGGCAGGCCCGTAACCATGGCGACAGTGTTTGACACAAAAACGCTAATAAGAAGCTGAGATTTGATGAAATTGAAAAACGGGCTTCACAGTTAAGTTCAGATGGTAATGGTCAATGGCTGTGTGCAAAATCAGAGCAATTGGTCCAGCCACTGAGGAGAACCGGGTAGCTTCACCTACTCACTCACTCACTCACCACTACAGACAGAGGTTACTAGAATTATAATAGGATAGACATATATAGTAGCAACCAAACAGTTCAAAAATCAACATAAAAATACAGAGAAAAAATACAACTATGTATAGGGTTGCCAACATCCAGAATTGGAGAAACGGGACACATGCACGCGCGCGCAGGGCGCGTGCATGGGTCCCTCGTGCGCGCGCGCTTTTTTTCGGGTTTCCCGCGGATAAAGTTACCTTTTTTGTGACTTTATTTTGGTTTTAGGGTTAGGGTTGGGTTAGGGTTATGTGATGTTAATTATTTTGGGGGAAGACCCGACTTCTCCTCTTTCATTATCACCTGCTCCTCCACCGGCAATGCTCATTTTCCCACACGACCGAACAGGCTGCTGACATGCCACACAAACAATGATGCCGCGCCCACCGGAGAAAATCTCACACACACACACACACACGCACGCACGCACGCACGCACGCACGCACGCACGCACGCACGCACGCACGCACGCACGCACGCACGCACGCGAGCACTGTGCCTGCCCTGTCAACTGAGCGGTCCTAGCGCCCTTCGCATACAGCACACAAACACGCAGCCAGACACACTGCATTGTGCGCAAACAGAAATATATATATATATTTTTTCCCTTTACACCGGAGTCCGGGACAAACAAAGTCCCGTACGGGACACGCCCCTTTTGGCTCAAATACGGGGCGTCCCGGCTAATACGGGACGGTTGGCAACCCTAATTCTATGTACAAAAAAAAAAGCATGAAAAATAAAAATAAAAAATATATACAAAAAAGGGGAGGGGGGTCTTCTGTCTACCGGGAAACTGGTACTACCTCCTCTTATGGCCTCCAGAAAGATGAGTTTTTAGGGCTGTTTTAAATGAGCATCGGGCAAATCTGCATTTACACTTTTGAAGACCAGTCCCATTTTAGTTGTTTAACCCTGTCTTCCACCCTGAGCCAGCCTAGGCTGGCAAAGTGAGTGGGAGAGAGGTGGGTCATGGGCCCCAGTCTGAGAAGTAGTCGAATCAGTTTGTTTTGGGAGGTCAAAAAGGGGCTGAATCAGGGCCCCTGAGAGGGGCCTGAGGGTTGATAAAGGAGGAAACATAGACCTGCAGCTGATCGTCCTGTGACAATAGAGAAAGGGCGTAGGGAGGAGTCGAGGAGGAGTCAGCTACCAGTGACGTAGTTGCGGCGGGCCCGGCGGCCATCTTAATTAGGGTCGCATCAACATCAACATTGACAGTTACTCATAACGTGTCCTGAACGCACAGTCTGTGTAAAGTCTACAACACATTTAAGGACATAAGATGGACCGGGCAATGCGTGACAGAGACATACCATACAGAGAGAAGTTGAACGCGGACGCAAAGGCACGCTACCTGGAAAAAATGTCATTACATCTGTGCCCCAGATCATGTAATGACAGTGCCCAGTCAGAGTCACAATCATTCATTTCATAGACTGGTTCTGAAAATAAAATATAGTCATCTTGATTATTTACATATTATTATTAATATTATTAGCAAAGTATTATTATTATTGTTCATTCATTAATCATTGATTAATGTGGGGGTGGGGGAGGGGTGAAGCTGTTGTCCTGCGTCGACGCCAAGCGGTAGTGCCAGGAGATAGGAAAAAGCAGGGGAAAAAAACACTGTTTCCCTGTAATTCCCTCTGAGAAATGCCCTGCGGTTGTCTTGGGCCCATGTGGCGCATGGGGAACTCCTCTCGACGGCGCTGTACGCGGCGCTGTACGCTAATAAGAAGCTGAGATTTGATGAAATTGAAAAACGGGCTTCACAGTTAAGTTCAGATGGTAATGGTCAATGGCTGTGTGCAAAATCAGAGCAATTGGTCCAGCCACTGAGGAGAACCGGGTAGCTTCACCTACTCACTCACTCACTCACCACTACAGACAGAGGTTACTAGAATTATAATAGGATAGACATATATAGTAGCAACCAAACAGTTCAAAAATCAACATAAAAATACAGAGAAAAAATACAACTATGTATAGGGTTGCCAACATCCAGAATTGGAGAAACGGGACACATGCACGCGCGCGCAGGGCGCGTGCATGGGTCCCTCGTGCGCGCGCGCTTTTTTTCGGGTTTCCCGCGGATAAAGTTACCTTTTTTGTGACTTTATTTTGGTTTTAGGGTTAGGGTTGGGTTAGGGTTATGTGATGTTAATTATTTTGGGGGAAGACCCGACTTCTCCTCTTTCATTATCACCTGCTCCTCCACCGGCAATGCTCATTTTCCCACACGACCGAACAGGCTGCTGACATGCCACACAAACAATGATGCCGCGCCCACCGGAGAAAATCTCACACACACACACACACACGCACGCACGCACGCACGCACGCACGCACGCACGCACGCACGCGAGCACTGTGCCTGCCCTGTCAACTGAGCGGTCCTAGCGCCCTTCGCATACAGCACACAAACACGCAGCCAGACACACTGCATTGTGCGCAAACAGAAATATATATATATATTTTTTCCCTTTACACCGGAGTCCGGGACAAACAAAGTCCCGTACGGGACACGCCCCTTTTGGCTCAAATACGGGGCGTCCCGGCTAATACGGGACGGTTGGCAACCCTAATTCTATGTACAAAAAAAAAAGCATGAAAAATAAAAATAAAAAATATATACAAAAAAGGGGAGGGGGGTCTTCTGTCTACCGGGAAACTGGTACTACCTCCTCTTATGGCCTCCAGAAAGATGAGTTTTTAGGGCTGTTTTAAATGAGCATCGGGCAAATCTGCATTTACACTTTTGAAGACCAGTCCCATTTTAGTTGTTTAACCCTGTCTTCCACCCTGAGCCAGCCTAGGCTGGCAAAGTGAGTGGGAGAGAGGTGGGTCATGGGCCCCAGTCTGAGAAGTAGTCGAATCAGTTTGTTTTGGGAGGTCAAAAAGGGGCTGAATCAGGGCCCCTGAGAGGGGCCTGAGGGTTGATAAAGGAGGAAACATAGACCTGCAGCTGATCGTCCTGTGACAATAGAGAAAGGGCGTAGGGAGGAGTCGAGGAGGAGTCAGCTACCAGTGACGTAGTTGCGGCGGGCCCGGCGGCCATCTTAATTAGGGTCGCATCAACATCAACATTGACAGTTACTCATAACGTGTCCTGAACGCACAGTCTGTGTAAAGTCTACAACACATTTAAGGACATAAGATGGACCGGGCAATGCGTGACAGAGACATACCATACAGAGAGAAGTTGAACGCGGACGCAAAGGCACGCTACCTGGAAAAAATGTCATTACATCTGTGCCCCAGATCATGTAATGACAGTGCCCAGTCAGAGTCACAATCATTCATTTCATAGACTGGTTCTGAAAATAAAATATAGTCATCTTGATTATTTACATATTATTATTAATATTATTAGCAAAGTATTATTATTATTGTTCATTCATTAATCATTGATTAATGTGGGGGTGGGGGAGGGGTGAAGCTGTTGTCCTGCGTCGACGCCAAGCGGTAGTGCCAGGAGATAGGAAAAAGCAGGGGAAAAAAACACTGTTTCCCTGTAATTCCCTCTGAGAAATGCCCTGCGGTTGTCTTGGGCCCATGTGGCGCATGGGGAACTCCTCTCGACGGCGCTGTACGCGGGGAATTCCTTGTGACGTCGTCGGCCAGATTTCCTCATGCGATGGACCGTTGAGAACGCGGGTCTTGGCACCAACACAGTCGTTATCCGGGACAAATAATAATCCATCCTTGTTTCTCCAGTACTGCTGGGGTTCGTTCTTATCAGGTGAGGTGGTCCGTGGCCAAACACAAGTTATTTGTCTACATGCTGTGGACCGGGCTTTGTCAAACGTGGCTGTCGCATGTAAGCAGCTGTGATGTTGTTTTGGCCATTGAAGTTGAGATCATAGTGATTCTCCGTGCTCTTCACGGTCGGTGGTCCGGGATTAGGATGTACATTTCCCGATAACAATAGACTCAAACAAATGATCTTTCTTACTGTTAGGCCGTCAAGCTGGCTTGGGGTTCTGCTCCGTGTTTGTACCGGTTTTCGCTCGCCGAAAACGTTAAAAAGTAACAACGCCGCTTTTACATTACATTACAGTCATTTAGCAGATGCTTTTATCCAAAGCGACTTACAATAAGTGCATTCAACATAGGTAGGGAACGAAAACTACTAATCACCAGAGGTCTTAAGTGCATTTTCTGCAAAAACAAGCAACCAAGAGCATACCAAGCGCTAAGGTAAAAGTGCAATATATCAGCTACCTATTTCCTTAAACAGATGAGACAAAATAGCTAAATCAAATGAGCAGGAGCTAAAACAAATAATTGTATCGACTAAACAAGATCCAATAAAACAATACAACAATAAAACAAGCGTTCGTACAACTAGTTAACAACAAGTAGGCCAGGCAAAGAGGAAGGGTAGTGTTTCCTGAAGAGGTGGGTTTTCAGCCTGCGGCGAAAGATGGGCAGTGACTCTGCTGTCCTGACATCAGTGGGAAGTTCATTCCACCATTGTGGGGCCAGAACAGAAAAAAGTCGTGACCGTGTGGATCGGCCAGAAGGACCCTTGAGTGACGAGGCAATCAGTCGCCCCGAGGTGGCAGACCGAAGTGGTCGGGCAGGGGTGTAGGCATCGACCATAGCCCGGAGGTAAGAAGGAGCTGTTCCTTTCACTGCCCTATAGGCTAGCACCAGGGTTTTAAACTGGATGCGAGCCGATACGGTGAGCCAGTGTAGAGAACGGTGCCGCTTCTTGTGGTATATCTCTGTTTGCACTCGTTCTCTGTTGGAGCTGCACATTGTGGGATTCGATGAAGATCAATCCTTGCAAAATAGCAGCGTAGCACAGCACCAAATAGTTGATGGCTTTGATGATTTTTTTAAGGCAAAGGTGTTGTTGCCGTTGAAGAATAGAGCACGGGGTTGAATGCAGGAGAGAACAAAAAATGCGACTGTCCCCGTTGAAAGCCATCTCACTATTGCCTCCCTTTGTCAAACTGACACAGTGAAGCTGCTGTATCTACTTACTCACCTTTTCCATTCACTTTAAATACAAAATATCAACCTATTTACGATCAGTGATCAGTGTTGTAGTGGGTCGTTCTTTTTTTGTGCGGCTGGGATTTAATGGTGTCATCACACATTTTGAAAAAGAGCAATCAGTCAGTCGGATGGACGGACAGACCTACCTGTTTTGTTGTGTGTTGGTTTAGCCTGGGGAGCTGAGGAGAAACATGACAAACTAAGTGAGCTTCAATGTAACAGCTGGCTGGATGTAATTGTGGTTTATTGTTGAAATACAGGAAAATATGTCCTTTGTTTCTCCTCTATGCTGCAATATATATTTGACATTCACAGGGCGGGAATGACGAACTGTGATTTCTATCAGAGCTCACATAAAATAAAAATTAGCTGAAAAGCAATAGTTTGTTGTAAATTAACAGGTTGGTTGTCATTTTGTGATTAAGTCACACACGTTCACCACCAACAAACTAATATAATTATCCTTCAACCTAAATTGGCTGTGGAACACGGCTGCCAAGTTGTCCAATAACATGAGAGAAGTTTTCAGGGGTCAAGTGGCCCTTAGAAAAGGACATTTGGGCTGCAGAGCTGCTTGTGAGAGCTAAGATTGACTAAAAAGTTAACATTTATTTGATGTCATCCTATATTGAACAACACTCACTGATGAAGACAATGAGAAAGAGGAAGATTTCATCAAGAGGGAATCACTGGCAGACATTTCACCCTAATAGATGTATGACCTCTGACCCCAGTCCATAGCAGATTTCACCTGTTGACTGTCTCACCCACAGCCATGCACCCAAAACAACACTTACACCTTGCAATCACATGCACTGTTTTATTACATGATCCTCTCTAGTTGTGTATGTCATTCATTTAGTCACCTTCTGTTTTATTAAATCGATCAAATGACTGCATCATGGCAAATGACAACCCACTGAACTGAACTGAATTTAGTGATAGAGATATCTTCACTGTCTTCATGTTATAAATTAAAGCAACTTCACTGGTCCATAATTTTCACCAGAAATGTGTCGAATGTAAAAAAAAGAATAGTACGACCTCACATTGTATCAATCATGTTTACACACTGCCTCCGAAATGTTCGTCCGTCACTTTTTTTCAGGCTCATGGTCTAGCACACACTTTTCCGATGGGATGATACAACCTGGAATGCAAGTTAAACTCTTCAAGTGTGTGTGGACACAGGTAATTTTTCAGTCTTTACTCACAGCAATCTGCAGGTTCGTCTGACCGGTCCCCACAGTCATCTACTGTGTCACATTTCCATGAGAATGGAATGCACTTGCAGTTCTTACAAACAAACTGATGGAGGACACATAGGATTCTGTTTATAATCAGTAAACAGTTCAAATAATGCACAAACATATTATTACCAAACAATATCCAAATGTTCCTCCAAATGAGAGAGTCAACACAATTTGAGAGGAATCTGTATGTTCAAACAACAGTTAGTGAGGAGTAGGTTACCAATGCAAAATATTATTGTATTTCTGTTAAAGGAGTTACTGTGGAACAAATGTGAAGAGGAATTGAAACAAAGTACGACATGGAATGAGTTTAAACAAAATAATGTTTAAAATGGACATATTAAATAGAATAGCTAGGCTAGCTAGGTACAAGAGGTGTAGGTTTTGTTTAGATGCATCATTCTGACTGTATTGTCTTGTTTGTATTGCTTTCAATGTGAGTGTGTAAACACTGTGGCGGAAAGCCTAAATCATTTATTTTGCAGGTATTTTGAGAAACACAAAGAAGGGGTAGGACCGGATACCTTCTTCCCACTCTTTTTTTGAACATGGAACATCATTTACTGATGATGTTATAATAACTCTGATGCTGATCTTATTGTCTTCATTTCCTTTGTCTTTTCTTTTTTATTGAAAAAAAAAATGAAAATGAAGTAATGTATCAAAACCAGACTTGAGACATGAAGTCATACAGACAGAGTAACACAAGTGAAGCCGAGGTGAATTACCTGGCTGGCAGTGCAGTTGAACATGCACTGCTTGTTGTCAGCTGACAAGTAGAAGTTGGTGTGACAGGAACAATTGTAGCCCCCTCCAGGTGAGATCAGACACAGGTTACTACAGCCTCCATTGTTGGTCTGACATGGATGACCAGACACTGCAGGGTGGAGAAAACATGCACACATGTAATGATAATAGCCCTGTTTCCCAAAGCGATTTCAGGTTGTCCATTTCCATTAGCGCCAGACAACTAATGGAAATGGATGGGAAATGCCAACTGCATGAGAAAAAAAATATATATTTTTGTATTAAAACACACAACTCGCAGCTGCCATAAAGGCACAAAGACATGGCTGCGGAACTACCCTCCTTCCCACCTTTTGACATAAATGCAGACCCTGCTGCTCTGGCAATTAGCCTGCATGGAAAAAATGGACGAGGAGATTTACTACTTTCTTGATTGCAGCTAATGTTGATAACAAATGAAGAAAGACAGCTATGCTGTTGTACTCTGCAGGAGAGCAAGTACAGGATATATTTGAAACATTCACTGACAAAGGTGCGGATGATGATTATGACAAAGCTGTCAAACTAGTCACAGACTACTTTCGCCTAAGTCACAATGTGGAATATGAAGTCTATGTCTTTTGCCAGTCAAAGCAAAACTCAGGTGAAACGATTGATGCTTATGCCACAATATTAAGACAGCTTGCCCAGACATGTGAATTTGCTGATGTGGACAGGGAATTAAAGTTCCAAATCATACTTAGTTGCACATCATCACACTTAAGAAGGAGGGCACTTAGAGAGGCCGCTTTAACCCTTAAAGGCCTCCTTGACCTCGCCAGGTCATTTGAAACATCTGAAATGCAAGCCGCAAGCATTGAGAATAAAATTGAACATGTGGTAAACTCAATCACTTTGCTCGTTGTTGTCTGTCAAAGCAACACATAGAACAACGTAGCCAACCAGCACAGAAAGAGCCACGTGGACGAAGAGACAACCAACGACCAAGAGTGAAAACAATGCAAACATATGAAGGTGACACCACGCCTGTTGATCGCATGTCACAGACAGACACAGCTGATTCAAGCACAGATGATGAATATGTTTATGTCACACAAGCTAAAGATGCATCTGAACCACCAACAACAACACAAATATGGATTGCTGGCAGACCTGTGGATGTCCTGATTGACACTGGTGCCCAAGTGAATCTGATGGACAGAACCGCTTATGAACAAGCCATGCCAAATATCACACTTGATCAATGCACCAAGAAGATTTTCCCATAAAGCATACAGACACCAATTCCCCTCCTGGGGAAAGCACAAGTCTCTGCCAATGGCAAATCCACACCTGCTGTATTCTAGAGTGCAAGGTGACCACGGCTCCCTGCTTGGGTACAAAACTGCATCTGAGCTAGGACTGATAAAGATAGTGTGTTCAATTAAACCCACCATGTCCAAAGCAGACCAACTCATGCTTAAATATCCTGACATTGCAAAAGGAATTAGAAAGTTGAAGGATTTCCAAGTCAAGCTCCATATTGATCAGAGTGTCGCTCCAGTCATACAACCACACCGCCGTATTCCTTTTCACATGGAAAGAAGAAGGTGGAACAGGAACTGCAGAAATGTCAGTGATGAAATCCTGGAATATGGTGCCACAGCTAAAGAACATGATCGCTCCTTGGAAGCAGTCTTTGAGAGCCTACACAAGAACAACCTGACTATCAACAAAGACAAGTGTGAGTTGCACAAAATATCTTTGGAGTTCTATGGTTACATTTTCTCAAAAGATGGCATCTCACCCGACCTGAAGAAGATTGAGGCTATCACACGCATGTTGCTCTCTCAGAACCCAAGTGAAGTATGCAGCCTAATAGGAATGGCGAACTGCAGTGCGTGTTTCATTCCTGATTTCTCTTCAATCACCCAGCCGCTGCGTGACCTCACAAAGAAGGACACAAAATGGTCCTGGGAAGCAAAGCACACAGAGGCACTGAACACACTCAAGGACAGACTTGTTAACAACCCAGTGATGAGCTACTTCTATCAAGAAAGGGAAACAAATGTCATTGTGGATGCCAGCCCTGTTGGCCTAGGTGCAATCCTTGCACAAACTGATAAAAGTACACAGACAACACACATTGTGGCATACGCCAGCAGGGCACTCACGCCAGTTGAGCAGCAATACTCTCAGACTGAAAGAGAAGCCCTCGCAATAGTCTGGAGCTGTGAACATTGTAATCTATATCGGCACATTGCTCCTTTCAACATGATCACAGATCACAAACCTCTATCTTCAACAACCCAAAATCTAGGCCGCCGGCATGGATTGAGAGGTGGGCTCTCAGACTCCAGCCTTACAAGTTCAAGGTTATTCACAAAGCAGGAAAAACGAATCCAGCCGACTACATGTCCCGCCATCCAAAATGTCTTCGCTCTTCAGTGCTCACAGATGATGTGGACCAGGGGTGCACATAACTTTTTAGGTCTGGTGCTCAGAAGAGCACCTGGAGATGTGACTTGGTGCGCATGGTCCCCCCCCCGTTTTGTCAACGGGGGGGGGGGGGTTCCAGCACGGTGCCCACCGGACAGTTTTATCGAGGGGGGCAGTGCCTCTAACAGCCGCTGCTGGCTGCGTGCACGCAATGCGAGGCGATGCGAGGCGACGCGAGGCAACACTCATACAATCACGTGCAGCATGCGTCCTCTACCCCTGCGCCTAATGGCTGTACATGGGGCCGACGGGTGCTTTAGCGTGATTGTATGAGTGTAGCTTCAGGAAGTCAATTCCTTGCCTCGATCTCCAGGCTTTTATTTTTTAGTTTTGCTAAAAAATAAAAGCTTGGAAATTCCTGTCCTAGCTGTTGGTGCGCAAAAGCGCCTCGCGTCGTCTGATGTGGTGCGCATTTTTTATTTTGGGTGCGCATGCGCACCTGCGCACCAGTTATGTGCACCCCTGATGTGGACACAGAAATGCACATCTGTTTCATTGCAACACATGCATTACCCAAAGCGATGACTCTTCAGGAAGTTAAGTTAGTTAGTTACCCAGCGGGTGCAGGGAAGCGAAGGCGTGTGTGTGCGGGGTTATGTTAAATTCATGAGAAGTGCACATGTTTATGTTTGTAGAGGGTAGGCCTGCAGTTTGTCCTTCGAGTTTCACCCAGTCTTGTTATCTCATTCGCTGGTGTCTTTGTGATAAACACAGCAAGTTGTGCAGCTGTAGGAGACGTCCTTGATTAGGCTCCGACCCGAAGTCACAACAACAGGTGTCCATGAGGCGGGGGGGACCTTCTCCACATTGTAGCCACCAGTCGGGGGGGGAAATTGATCCAACTAATCCATATTCGATCCGTTTAAACAAGGCAGTACAATTTATCTGCTTTTCCATTCTGGCTCTTCCATTCTGGCTCTCAACATATTCACTTCGCCTCACAGAGCGGTGAGTCTCTCAGCGATGACGTCCAGTACGCGATCCTTAGCTGAGATGTCATCCGCAACACGTTTCAAGTCCGAGATCGATGCCAGGATGTTGTCCAGCTTGTGCTCTTTCTCAGAGAGCGATACCAGGATGGTGTCCAGCTTGTGCTCTTTCTCGATGATGTCATTCATGCCGCGCTTCAGTTCAGTGATCACACCAGTCTGAGTCGTCAGCGCTCTGCCCAACTCTAGAATCATGACAGGTAGCCTAGGGGCTCCGTCTAGGGCAGCTGTCTTGCCAATTTTCCGATACACAAGTGCAATGCTCGATCCAATCAGCAAAATACCTGTTATCATAAGGCCGAAAAGGTAGACATCTTCAATATCCACACATCATAGTAAGAGTCCATCATATACCCAGCTGCAAATGTTCCGTCTCGGCAGTTCGGTTCCTCCGGTCCCGATTTTCTTGTCGAAAAGATTTGGTCGATAGCGTTAAGAGACCAGTTAACAATTTCCATGTTTACTCCCGGATTTGTTTTCATGGTTACAGTGAAGAGAGGCGAGGTAGAGAGGTAGAGAGATAAGGGTGGGGAGAGAAGAAAGAAACAACCGCCTTCGTTGAGAGCAAGCAGAGAACCCCTTTTACAGGCCAAAGCCCTCGCTCTTGCACATGAAGGTCATCAAGGCATTGTTAAGACAAAGCAACTGCTTAGAGAAAAGGTCTGGTTCCCTGGGATCAATCTGGGAACCCATCATCAAAAAAAAGGAAAAACAGCGCCCTCTGATGTTTTTTTTACCTTTGCTTTGACTCTGGGAGGAGTGATTAAGTAGACCTATGCTGACTGGAAACCGGGGTTTTGTTCTGCCCTCAGCCCTCCACTTCCGGTGGTGCGCCTATGTTTTCATCCCCACTAACAATATTTCTCCACGGAACACTAACACCATTTCTCCCAAAGAACATGGATCGTTTTGGTTATAAGCCCACTTATTTCTATGATGAAAGAGGAAGATAAAATGTTACTAACTTTCCGTGGTTTTGTCGGCTTCAAGGACGCTATTGTTAAATGAGTTTCGGTTTGTTTCCAGTGGGAAGTGAGCGCACACTACATTTGATTGGGTAAAGCACGGCCTGCTTCCCAGTGCATTCCCTGTCAGTCAGCCACTCCAAAGACGGTCTCAGTGGATTTCTGTGGACCTTTTCCATCAGGTGACTATCTCCTGGTTATTCTGGATGAATACTCCCGATTTCCCTTCTTGGAAATTACAACTTCCACCTCTGCAGGCAAAACATAGCCTGGCATGGCCAGACTAATATCACTGCGTAAATATTAGTCTGGAATCTCTGTGTGGAACCTGCATTTCCGAGGGCCAAATTCAAAAAATGCCCTGGTGATAAACCCGCTCCAAATTTGCATACTGGGCCCTGATTGGTCCCTCTCAACTTCGGAGGGAGAGAAATGGAATCTCTATTGAGAGGGGCCAGACCTAATCTGCTGAGGGCAATTTTTTTTTTGCAATGGCAGATTCGTCTGGAACCAGGCTAGGCAAAACAATTCCCTTCCTGTACAAAGTGTTCTCTATAGGGATACCACTGGAGGTGAAATCTGACAATGGCCCTCCGTTTTTAAGTAAGGAGTTCGCAGACTTTGCACAATATCTTGGGTTCCATCACAGGAAGATTACTCCCTACTGGCCACAGGGAAATTCTGAAGTCGAAAGATTCATGTGCATCCTGACCAAAGCAGTCAACACGGCAACGGCAGAAGGTAAACCATGGAAGCAAGAATTGCATAAGATCTTAAGGAACTACGGAACTACAGAGCTACTCCTCACCTCACGACCAATCGATCCCCAGCTGACCTGCTCTATGGTCGTCCCATGTCAATCAGACTCCCCACTGTCCCGTTGCCTCAGGAGGATAATATGCTTCGCTACACAGACAGCTCCAAGAAGGACGAGATGAAGGCCTATGCTGACAAAAGGAGGAATGCATCACAACACACACTAAGACAGGGAGATGTGCTGCTCGTACGTCAGCAAAAGACAGGCAAACTTGTGACACCATTTAACGCCAAGCCCTACAAGGTCATAGCCCTGAAAGGCACTATGGTCACAGTTCAGAGACATGGCCATGTTGTCACACAAAGCCAGTCATTCTTTAAACTCCAGTCCTGAAACACAAACCTGAAACACCACCCGGAGGCAGCGAAAGATATGAGGACGATGATGACGACTCGCAGGTTGATCCACAACGCCCTGCTGAAACATGACATATGCCCCAAGATATGAGGAGATACCCTCAAAGGCCTGACAGACAAGCGCCACAGAGACTGTTGTTTCAAGTGTAAAACAGACTGAACCACACTGTATTAAAAAAAAAGGAAAAAAAAGTGGCAACAGTGTATCTGTATTGTAGCACATTTATATTTGCAATAAGTTACAGTTATTATTTTAGTTACAGTTATTATTTTTGAATGTTCAAAAAGGTAATCTACACAGACAGTGAAGGTCAGTCAAAATAAGTTGTTTTGTTTTGTTTCTTTTTCTTAAAAAGAAAGGAAGGGATGTAGTGTACACCTTTAAGAGAAGCTACGAAGTCACTATGCAGCCAGGAAGCGAGTGGTGATAGATGGCAGAATGTATGCTCTGTACTGTTAAAGCTACCATCAGTAAAGCATCGGATTCTATAACCTCTTATAACCTCAACAAGTGGTGCGGACATTCAGCTCATTACACCGGCTCTTACAGTACGTGCCTGCTAAGGTACTGCGTAGCCTGTGTGGAGAGAGGCTCCCGCACGTAAGACCCTTCGTAAGGACCGCACGAACATGCACACATGTAATGAATATGAGAACACACACCTATATGTTACAGCAGTGCTTTAGAAACATTTTGTGCACATGAATGTGTCAAAGTAAAACATAATAAAAGTTCACAACTCATCCCATCGTGATGCATTGTGAGCTTGAACATCTACTGTTGTCACTGTTTATTTACATTATTGGCCGTAAAATACATATTTCCACCTAAAGTAAAAGCAACTAAGCTTGCCTATAATAACATGGTCAGAATAGGGACACCAGGTTGTTTATATACACTAGCACTTTTCAAAAAAGATCAAATGATACAATAATGCACAATAAACTAGATAAAGTGCTCCTCGGAGCACAGGTCTCCGCCAGGTCAGATACGTTATTGTGGCCTCCTGGTGGCGCTATAATAGGCCAATGTGAAAAGGGTGCCATTTATTCTTAGGTCGTTCACGGCAATCGGACACTGCATTCATGATTTGAAGCATTTTGTTCCAAAAATGTGTTTTGCTAAATTAGACCTGCTGGTGGCGCTATAACAGGCCAATGTGAAAAGGGTGGCATTTCTTCCTCGGCCTAGTGGGAATGTGCGTGTGAAATTTCACGGAAATCGCACGCTGCGTTCATGGTTTGAGGCAGTTTGTTGAAAACGGACCAATCCTGCAAACTTTGGATGGCAACCTTAACCAATAAGGATGGAATATGGGAAATCGGACAGATCAGGGTTGATCACATGACTATAGAGATACTGTGTACCGATTTGCATGACGTTTGGTTAAAAACTGTAGGAATAATGTGGAAAAAATTGGTTTTGCACAAATCGGCCTCCTGGTGGCGCTATAACAGGCCCATGTGAAAAATTTGAGGCAGAGGTTCTGAATTGGCATCCAGGGAGTGTGTGTGCACAGTTTCGCAGCGACCGGGCCAACGGTGCCGGAGATTTGGTGGTAACACACGGACGGACGGACGGACGGACGGACACACGGACACACGGACGGACACACGGACGGAGGGTAAAACATACTCTCTCGCCATGCCTTACGGCCTGGCGGAGACAATAAAAGTCATAAAACAGCTTTAAGAGTAATAATGGGGGTGTTGTAGGTGGTACAGACCCTCAGGTTGTCTATAGGGGTGGTACATGTGGATGTCAGATGGAAGGATCAGGTTGCTGATGAGACTGATCTTGTTGGTTCCCTGAGTCTTGTTGGCTCTGTAGATGGAGCTGGTCTTCATGTCTGTCCAGTAGATGTGATCCTCAAACAGAGTAATAGCCCTGATGTTGTCCTGACTCACAACTACAGACGCACAGAACCAAATAGAGTCAGACTATAATAAAATGAACAAACAAAGTATTATAACAAATGTTATAACAAGCGTTAAAATAAGTATACAAGAGTAAACAATGCTCTCAAATCTTTCCTTGCCTTTTCTTACACTTAACTATTTAAACCAGATGAACTATTAAATACATGGAATGGAAAAAAAGAAGGCTAAAGATTAGCTTTGTGTGTGTGTGTGTGTGTGTGTGTGTGTGTGTGTGTGTGTGTGTGTGTGTGTGTGTGTGTGTGTGTGTGTGTGTGTGTGTGTGTGTGAAAAAAAAATGTACTTGAGTAAAAGTACAAAAGTGTTGGTTACAAAATATACTTAGATTACCAAAAGTAGAAAATGCTCATTTTGCAGAATGTCGGTATCATTATGTATAAAATGTATTAAAACCTTTTGAAAATAGCAGATCTACAAGCTCACAACATGTCGCATGATGGCGTGTTGTGAGCTATTTTCGGCTATTTTCAAATAGCTGTGTCTGTGAGTCAGCTATATAATAAAGCCCATGTAAGGAGTGACCATCTGTTGTCACCCGTGTGTACCATCCTGCCAGTATAAATGTGTGTGGGACATTGGTGTTGGGGGGGCTGGGGGAAGCTCTGGAGGGAGACACCAGTCTCTCTCTGCTGTGATGAGATCTACAATAAACTGTATGAAGTTTGATTTCTGACATTGCAGTCCTGCATCTTCCTGATCTGTTTAACTTACTTAAAGTAACATCAAAAGCTGCCTATGTGCGTGCGTGCATGCGTGCGTGTGTGTGCGCGCGCGCATGCGTGTGTATGTGTGTTTGCACATTTTTATTAATTAATTAATTAATAAAGCGACCATAAAACAACAGTAACAACACACTCTACCAGCCTTCAGTTGTGGAAAAAGTAATCAAATGTTTTACTTAAGTAAAAGTATCAATAGTGTAATGTAGAAATAAGTCCGGAATTCTAAATGTACTTGAGTAAAAGTATAAAAGTATTTGCATCAAAATGTACTTAAAGTACCAAAAGTAAGAGTACTCATTATACAAAATGTCTCGTTTTAAGTTTTCAAAATGTATATAAATCTTTTGAGAATAGCAGATAGCTGTTACAAAGTAACTAGTAACTAGGGGTTACTTATGTAACCCCAGTTTTATTAGTATCGTAAGTAATATGCTTACTTATGGGATATCATCGCCCCCTAGCGATGCACAGAGCAAAACACATGTTATGTGACGCGAACCCGGAAACCGGCCAGGGTATAAATACCCACGCGTCATATGGACACTCCCTCTGAAAACCTTCACTCTGCGCGCCACAATGAGCACAGAAGGGGTTTTAGGTAAGCATATTACTTACGATACTAATAAAACTGGGGTTACATACGTAACTCCTAGTTAATATAGCCTAGTTATTATAGCGTATTATAGCCTATAATATACGTATTATAGCGTATCTTAGTAATATGCCTACTTATGGGACACATACACGCCCCCTGGGGGAGCCCCAGTCCATAACCCTACCCATTCGCTTGCCCAAGGCCTCAGGTCTTGCCCCCGGCAAGACCACGGCCCCCAGGCACCCTTGACCCCTTGGGTCAGGACGCGAAAAGGATTAAAAGGCAAGGCCCTGACAGACATAAGTCCTGTCTCATGAAACTAGACAGGTCAGACCCCAATCCACCCACTAGTGACAAAAGAACCAGGGCCTCCTCTTCCCCGGACCACGCCTAGCCGGTCCAGGGGAGGCTTAAAAGGCTGCACAAGCAGGAAGAAAAGCATGCCCCCTAGGCACGCTCTGCATTCCCCTAGCTTGAGCCAGCCGCTACACCCAAGACTGTGTGCGCCATCTCAGATGCCGCCACGTCAAGGCTGTAAAAGGTCGCAAAGGTGTATCGACACCCCTTTGTAAAGGGCCCAAGATGCAGCAACACCCCGAGTAGAGTGGGCCCTTAGTCCCGCCGGGACAACAGACCCACCACTCACATAAGCCAACCGGATCGCCTCCACGATCCATTTGGACAGAGTCGGTTTAGCCACCGCCTTCCTCTGGCCCCGGCCAAAGGAGACAAAGAGCTGAGACGACCCACGGCCGAACGCCGTCTTCTGACAGTAGAGCCTCAAGGCTCTCACTGGACAGAGACAGTGTAACCGCTTATCCTCCGCCGATGTGAACGGCGGTGGACGGAAAGCCCCAGCTCCACCGGGGCCCTGGCTATCACGCCGGTCTTAGACACAAACGCCAAGTTGGGTTTCAGCAAAACCCTCTTGCCGTCATCTGAGAGCCACATGCAGTCCTCGCTCACCGAGAGCGCCTGCATGTCACCGACACGCGTAGCCGTACACAGGGCCACCAGGAGCACCGTTTTGAGACTCATGATCCTCAGATCCATGGTTTCAAAAGGCTCGAAGGGGGGCCGGCACAGTGCCTCCAGCACCACTGCCAGGTCCCATTTCGGGAACAAAGGTCTGTTCACCGGCCTAGCCCGCTTAGCACCGGCCATAAACCATTGCACTAGCGGGTGGTGGCCCACCGACTTGCCATCGAACCCGTCGTGGCAAGCGGAAATGGCCACCAGGTACACCTTGATGGTAGAGAAAGCCAAATCCTGGTCCAACCTGTCCTGTAGGTAGACCAGAATGCTTCTTACAGGGGCCTGGAAAGCCACCACTGATGGTGACTGATCCAGGCACCAGGACTCAAACATATTCCACCTGACGTCATACTGACGCCTGGTAGAATCTGCCCTAGCCCCCTGTATGGTGGCCACCACGGCAGGGGGCAGCCCTTGCGAGCTCAGACTCGCCCTTTCACGGGGTAGACCCACAGGTCTAGTCTCTGGGGGTCCTCGTGGAAAACCTCGTCCCCGCCTTGGCTTAGAAGGTCTCTGAACAGGGGGAGAGGCCACGGCTCGTCGTAGAGGAGAGGAGATATATCCTCCACACGCCCCATGCTGGCACCACCAGCAGAACCGTCCCGCCCTGGGTTCTGATCTTCTCCAAAGTCGGAGGGATCAGCCCCAGGGGCGGGAAGGCATATAGTAGCTCGCTCGGCCACTTGTGCGCCAGAGCATCTACTCCCAAGGACAGGTCCTTGTCCCTTGCCGAGAAGAACCATGAGCACTTCGCGTTCTCTCTGGATGCAAACAAGTCGACCTGAGCCCGGCCGAACCGGGCCCAGATCAGGTTCACAACTGCCGGGCATAGAGACCAATCCTCATACCGGAGCCCCCCTCTGGACAGCAGGTCCGCCCCGCTGTTCAGGAGGCCCGGCACATGGGTGGCGCGTAGCGAAGCCAAGCGCTGCACGCTCCAGAGCGTCAGCTCGCGCTAGTTTGTCCACACAAGGGAACCCAAGCCTCCTTGTTTGTTGACATAACACATCGTTGTGGTATTGTCCGTTCTGACATGGACATGACACCCCACAATGCAGCTCTCGAAGTGCTTGAGAGCGAGGAAGACCACCAGCAGCTCCAGGTAGTTGATGTGGGCCTCCCTCAGTGCGGAGTCCCACATCCCCCCCTGTCCACGAATCCAGCCTTCGTGGACAGCCCCCCAACCTGAGAGGCTGGCTTCCGTGGTAATCACCTTCCGTGACACTACTGCGCCTATCTTGACCCCTTCGGACAAGAAGATTGCATATGTCCACGGTTCGAGTGACACCACACATCGTGGTGACACTACCACCTTCCGAGAGCCCATGGAGTGCGGGATCCCCTGAGCCCGCATCCATCTCTGGAAAGGTCTCATGTAGTATCTGCCCAACCGGATCAGGTGTATGGCCGAGGCCATGAGACCCGTAGCTTGCATGCATGTTCTGTACGTGACCCGACGCCCCAGGCGTAGGGAGCGCACACATGCCAGAAAGCCAGCTACCATCGTGGTTGAATCCAGTGATATCCCCACGAAGGTGGTTTGTTGGGACGGAATCAAAACGCTCTTCTGAGCATTGATTGTGAACCCCAGGGACTGCAGGTGCGCAATGGCCAACGCTGTGTGCCGCGCCACCTCCTCCCTCGAGTCCGCTGCCAGCAGCCAGTCGTCTATGTACGTCGCCAGACGAAGACCCTGCTGCTGCAGTGGAGCTATCGCCGCCTCCATGCATTTCACGAAAACCCGGGGGCTCAGTGCCATGCCAAACGGTAGCACCGTGTACTCGTACACTTTGCCTTCGTAGCCAAAGCGCAGGAACTTCCGGTGCGGCGGGTAGATTGAGACGTGAAAATAGGCATCCTTGAGATCTATACTCGTCCACCAATCTCCTTGTCGTATCGAGCGTAACAACGTTGCCGTTGTCAGCATTCGAAAGTTGAAGACCTTCAGAAATCTGTTCAAACCCTTCAGGTTCAGAATAGGTCTCACGCCCCCCCCCCCCCCCCTTCTTTTTCACCAGAAAATATTCCGAATAATAACCCATCAGGTTCTGATCCGGGGATAATTCTCTGATTGCACCCTTGCTCAGGAGAGACAAAACCTCCTCCCTCAGCGTTATGGCCGCCTGGCCTGACGCACGAGAGAACACCACTTTGGTTGTTAGCGGAGGTTTGCTCATGAATTGCAACCTGTAACCCTTTAGCACGGTGCGAAGCACCCAAGGATTCGGTTTGCAAGCTTTCCATTGAGAAAAGCACCAAGCGAGAGGATTCGAGGGGTTGGTGGGGGCTGCTGACGTCACCTGCTCCGTGGAGCTCGTGCCCATTCCCATGGGAACCCGAGACGCCTTCGGATTGATCGCAACGATCACCGAGGAGGCGTCCACGAGGGGCAGTAGCGTCTGTCCGTTCACTGGATGTGGGGAAGGCCTGTGACGTGGCACGGGAGTCTTGCCCAACGTCGACATCCGCCCTGTAGCATTGCTCGCTAGCGCTAGCTGGGCTAATGGCGACACCGTCATGGAGCGCGCGCCCGTTCCCATGGGAAACTTGGACGCCGTCGCTCTGAGTGACGTAACATCGGAACCCTTCGGAAGCCCTCCTCTGTGGCGAGCGATCCAGGCGTGATTGGGCCCCAGACAAGAGATGCGGTGTTAGTCGTCCACGGCGACGAGGAGACTGCACCCTCGTAGGCCGCAGGGATGTGGCGTCTCCATCCTTCCTTCTCCGTCGAGCACGAGGTGAGAGAACAAAGGGCTAGGTAGCCACCTAGCCTAGCCGTTAGCTACCGGCCTAGCCAAGCTAACGCAGCGGCTAGCTCACGCCTCATGGCGAGAAAACAGAGAGGACAGGAAAGTTTATAAAATAATAAACACGATGGTAAAACGGGAGAGTTTTATTAACTGAAACTATTTGTAAACGAAGCGCCCGTAGAGTGGCTCTGGGTGCCCTCGCTATGGGTTGTGTTGGCTTTCGTCAGTTTCTCCGTAGATTGCTGCTTCAGGCTCCGTGCGCATTCGTGTTGGCAGAGTGAAGGAAGATGGAGTGTCCATATGACGCGTGGGTATTTATACCCTGGCCGGTTTCCGGGTTTGCGTCACATGACCCTATCCAATAGGAATTGTAAACGGGAGTCCTGTGTTTTGCTCTGTGCATCGCTAGGGGGCGATGATATCCCATAAGTAAGCATATTACTGAGAGATACGCTACAATAACTAAAGTTTTCAAATAATTGTAGTGGAGTAAAAGTACAATATTTGCCTCTGAGATGTAGTGGAGTAGAAGTAAAAGTATTGGAAATTGGAAATACTCGAGTAAAATACAAATACCTCAAAATTGTACTTAAGTACAGTACTGAGTACATGTACTCAGTTACTTTCCACCACTGCCAGCCTTTTTACTAGCACCATAATACTGTGTTGATCATCTACATTATCAACACAATCTACACAATCTACAAATACAGTGGGTCTGGTGTGTTGTGTGTGTGTGTGTGTGTGTGTGTGTGTGTGTGTGTGTGTGTGTGTGTGTGTGTGTGTGTGTGTGTGTGTGTGTGTGTGTGTGTGTGTGTGTGTGTGTGTGTGTGTGTGTGTGTGACCTGTGTGTCTGTTGGTTCCATCCAGGTTGGCAAACTCAATGTATTTCTCCTCGTTGGTCCAGTAGATGTGATCATTGATGTAGTCTAACGTCAGGCTGTAGGGCTTGGAGATCTTATCCTTCACGATGACTCTCCTGTTGGTGCCGTCCATCCCCAGCCTCCCTATGTGGGGGTTGTTGTCACTTATGTCTGACCAGTACAAGTATCTGTCAGGGAGACACTATGTGTCAGGGTCACTATTCACAACTAATCACACATACAGTAACAGTACTGTACAGTACTAGTGGACCTACAATATGAGGAAGAGTTCATACCAGGGTTATTACAGTTCACTACTAACTAAATTAATTAATTAATTAATTAATTAATTAAATTATTAAAACTAGAAAAAAGGAAAAAAAAATTTACTTGACTGGAATAGAAATATAAATGAGGCTTCCCAAAAAACTAACTAAAACAATAAAGATTTTGTCCTTAGTTTTAGTCTTTGTCAATAGCCAAAATATTTCTTCACAGATACTGAAAATAGACAATCTGCAAGCTCACAATGTGTTGCTATGCGACACGTTGTGAGCTTGTAGATTGACGATGTTCAAAGAAAGTTCTGAGATTTGTCTCACCCCTGACTATTCCATAGTACTATAAACAACTAAAATTAACACTCAAACTACCAAAAACTAAACTAAAACTATTTTCACAAATTAAAAACTAAACTAAACTTGCAAATCTGCTTTAAAAACAAATGAAATTAACTGAAATTGAAAACAAAAAGTGAAAACTTAATAAAAATAGAAGAAGATAGATAGAATCTAATCTCTATATAGCAAACAGTATTATGATGCATTAGACTGCTGCTTAAAGTGCCTCGATGCAGCCACATGTTTGTCAGTGTTGGTGAACCACCTGCTCTGCTGTGCTGCAGAACCTCATGTACAAATGGAGTCATTTTAACTCTGACAAACACTGTACTGAGTTCTTTCAGGTTTTACTCTAAACTGTGGAACCATTAGTCCATGAGCCAGAGCCCCAAAATGGACAAATGATTAACGAAAGAGTGGGCAAAACCAAACCTATATAAAATTGTTCATAGGGTCAGTACGAGTAAATAAATATATGATAACCTATCCACAGGAGCAGCTTTTTCATGGTTATCATAATGAAACTTCCGTTAAGTTGATTACTTACATGAAGACAATGATTTTTCGTATTACAAGTTTTCTGACATTTTATATTTAAATTATGCAAATTAGGCATTAGGAAAATATGCCCACATTTGCATAACTTTCCAGAATCAACATTGGAACATTGGACAAAGCCAGAGTCAACATACTTATTTCATTTTGTTAAGATGTCGGGGTCAAAGGTTTTTAACGAGGGAATATTCAATATCTGGCTCAATTTTGGGGCTCTGGCTCATGGACTAAATGCATAATTTGCATATTTAAATATACAGTTTCAGAAAACTTGTAATACGAAAAATCATTGTTTTCATGTAAGTAATCAACTCAGGAAGTTTCATTATGATAACTATTTTTTTTTAATTTGTCATTTTCTCACCTGTCATGTACGTATGGGGAAAATCACGAAATGTGTGATAACCATGAAAAAGCTGCTGCTGTGGAGAGGTTATCATATATTTATTTACTCATACTGACCCTATGAACAATTTTATATAGGTTTGGTTTTGCCCACTCTTTTGGTAATGAAATCTTGTCTGGCTCATGGACTACATACATTGTCATGTAAGACTGTATGTAGCAGTAGTGGCTCAGAGCCTCTGCCTGATGAGATAAAAGCCTAATATCTCCCCAAGGCTACAACGAATTACCTTTAGTCTAGCGGTTAAAGGAGACATCCGGGCATTTTCAGTGTTATCTTTAACGTGTTGCTTAGCACTCACCAACATCGAAAGGGTCGCTGCGTTAATCTCATTGAGTCCGTGTCGTCCCGTCTAACGACCCCCTCCGTCGGCATAATGGAGGCGTGACGATAAACCAAATTCGCCTATTTTAACAAATGCAAAGTCTGTTTTTTTTCTCCTAGTAGTCATTGTGGAGTCTCATGATACCATAACAGGCGCTGAAACTTCCGACGAGCTAACTGCTAATGCACAACGAGCCAATGCTAGTTGCTTATTTCCCTGCCTGGCAACACGAGTTGCCAGGTACTGGCATAATGTTTTGCATTTGTTAAAATAGGCGAATTTGGGCTATCGTCGCGCCTCCATTATGCCGACGGAGGGGGTCGTTAGACGGGACGACACGGACTCAATGAGATTAACGCAGCGACCCTTTCGATGTTGGTGAGTGCTAAGCAACACGTTAAAGATAACACTGAAAATGCCCGGATGTCTCCTTTAAGGTGTTGGCTTTCCACGTGGGAGACCCAGGTTTGAAAATACAGGGCGTAACATGTATGGAGTATGGCCTTTGTTTGTTTTTGTATTTGTCTGTAATGACTTTTTGTTGCAATGGACCATGTGTCTTTAATACAGTTTCAATCAATCGATTGATTGATTGATTGATTGATTGATTGATTGATTGATTGATTTATTGATTGATTGATTGATTGATTGATTGATTGATTGATTGATTGATTAAGTAAAAATACAAAACTATAATAACCTTGCTGTAAAAAAAATGCCTTTTTGGTGACTTTTTTTTTTAACTTAGATCTGCAAACGGAACAGAATATGATGCAATCTCATCAGTTTTATTGTTAGATGTAATTGTGTCTTCTTGTATCCGTAGTATTTCACAGGATGGTTGATACATTCAACGTGAGGTTCATGATCTCACCACAGTGCTCTTACCCGTAGCGTACATCCACAGCTATGGAGCTTGGGTTGTCCAGTTCAGTGTTGACCAGGACTGTTGGGTTCGACCCGTTTAGTTTGGACACCTCTATGGTGTGATGCACAGGGTCACACCAGTAGAGGTTTCCTCCCACCCAATCAACAGCTAGACTCGCTGGTGTGATGGTCGACTTGTTGTGAAGGACCTGTCAATGAACCCCACATGCACTCTGAATATACTCACTATACCTTCTTTCTTAGATATGACAGTGTAGAAGACAGTGGTGTAAAGTAACTAAGTACATTTACTCAAGTACTGTTAAGTAAAACTTCTAGATATTTTTTTTATTTTACTGGTATTTACTAGTATTTACAATTTGCAGTACTTTTACTTCTGTAAATGTTGATAAATGTACAGCTAAGCATATTAAGCACAATGATGTATGTGACAACATACCATACAAAAATGAGAAATGCTGCGCGATCAGTGACCGTTTGTCCATACAGATACAGCATATAAACAAACTGACTTATCAATGAGAGTCGTAGTCACAACATCTCATAAACAGCCATGGAGAAAGCATAAATACTAAGTAGCCATGTGTTATGTTGACTGACGTCAACATAACAAAATCATTTAAAAGTTTGTGAAAACCTGGTGTAGAGAGACAGGAAACCATGCAAGGACAGATGGAGGAGAAAGATCTGAGACCAGCAGTCAGATTCAACTCACATTCTCACTAACTCAGTGGTTCTCAAACTTTTCAGACAACGACCCCCCCAACTGGGGACCCCCCAAAATAATCATTTTGTCTTCTTGCCTCTATAATAATGTAATGGTCGTATTTTCCAAGTATCCGACATTCATCCTCATAGTTGTCATTGTCACACTACCTGGACCTCACTGCCGTTGATGTGCATGACACTGATCATGCTGCGGTAAGGGGGCATATCACTTATCATCTCTATCCAGTAGATCATCTGCTGCTGATAGTCAAAGTCCAGAGCCCATGCACCCTTCAAGTCCTGTCACACCACAGCAGTTGTGTTAGTCTCAGACTGGAATACATCCCAGCATGTCAAAAGCAGTGTGTGTAGAAGATTGTATACGATTACATAGGATGTGTTGTTATGTCTAATGGCTTTCACCTGTTTGAGCTTTGTGGAGCTGGAGCCGTTCAAGTTGATCGTCATCAGGTTGAAATAGTTGGCTACGATGAGGAAGGGCTCCACCTCTGGAGAAAGTGAGTCATTACATTTGAGGTGATTTACCTTTAAAAATACAAAAATCCCAAAGCAATAAGACTATCTCATTCCAAATCTGTCTCTGCCTCATGTCAGGTGAAACCAACCTCCTGGACACCCTCAGGACAAATAAGCGAACCTGGGGTGACAGGGCTTTCTCGATGGCCGCCCCCTCACTGTGGAACTCACTCCCAGATCACATCAGAGCTGCCCCACCCTCAACAAAAAAAAAGCGACTTTGAGTACCTAGAAAAGCGCCATAGAAATAATATGAATTACTATTATTATCATTATTAATCACCATCTTTTAAAAGGTTGTGATGTGTTGCCTCCCTGTGTCATTGTAGCCTGGCATGACAGACTAATATCACTGCGTAGATATTAGTCTGGAATCTCTGTGTGGAACCTGCATTTCCGAGGGGCAAATTTAAAAAAATGCCTCTGGTGATAAACCCGCCCCATATTTGCGACCCACAGAGAGGGGCCAGACCTAATCTGCCACGGGCAATTTTATTTTGCAATGACAGATTCGTCTGGAGCCAGGCTAGTGTCATTGCACATTGAGTCAGTCAGTCAGTCGACAGACAGACAGACAGACAGACAGACAGACAGACAGACAGACAGACAGACAGACAGACAGACAGACAGACAGACAGACAGACAGACAGAAAAGACAGACACACTTACCTGTTGTGTTGTGCGTTGGTTTAGCCTGGAAAGCTGAGGAGAAACATAAAAACAAAAACGAAATGAGCTTCACTGTAACAACAGCTGGTTGGTTGTATTGTTGGTGTATCTGTTGAAATACAGGAGAAAGATGTCCTTTGTTTCTCCTCTTTGCTGCAATGTTTTGGCACAGGGTGGGAATGAGTAACTTTTAGTCTTTGTCAATAGCCAAAATATTCCTTCACAGATACTGAAAATAGACAATCTGCAAGCTCACAATGTGTTGCTATGCGACACGTTGTGAGCTTGTAGATTGACAAATGTTCAAAGAAAGTTCTGAGATTTGTCTCACCCCTGACTATTCCATATTACTATAAACAACTAAAATTGACACTCAAACTACCAAAAACTAAACTAAAACTAAGCATTTTCACAAATTAAAAACTAAACTAAACTTGAAAATCTGATTTAAAAACGAATGAAATTAACTGAAATTGAAAACAAAAAGTGAAAACTTAATAAAAATATAATAAGATAGAAATACAGGAGAAAGATGTCCTTTGTTTCTCCTCTTTGCTGCAATGTTTTGGCACAGGGTGGGAATGAGTAACTATTTCTATCAGAGATCACATAAAATGAAAATAGCTGACAAGCAATAGTTTGTTTTAAAGTAACAGGTTGGTTGTTCATTTTGTGATTTAGTCACACACCTTCACCTGTAACAAACTAATATAATTATCCTTCAAACTCATTTGGCTGTGGAACACGGCTGACAAGTTGTCCAATAACATGAAAGTAGTTTTCAGAGGGGTCAAGTGGCCTCAAGAAAAGGTCATTTGGTCTGCAGAGCTTCCCGTGAGAGCTAAGAGTGACTATATAGTTACAGTAACATCTACTTTGATGTCATCTTAGATTAAAGCAATGAGCCACTAGAGGTTGCAGTTTACAGTGGATTTTAAAATGCCATTATCATGATCAAATCAAGGTAAACTGTGACCTCTCGTGGCTTATTTCTAAAACGGTTACACATGTTATGGCAACATGAAAATCATAGACACATTCCAATTCAAACAGTTCTTAATAATAATTCACTACAAGAACAACTTCTACAAGAAAGTAGTTCCCGGTTTCCTGAGACTGAGAACACAAACCAGGAAGAGCAACTTCCTGACAGAGAATAGTGTCTGTTTACTCTACCAGTCCAGATGGCTGTGTGTTAGATGTCAACTTTCCCCAAACCAACACATAGAGCAGAGGTCGGCAAGTAAGTTTGGATTAGATGGCGGGCCAGAACATATAATCAAAGTCTAATTAAGTTACTGAAACTCCAGGACAGACTGCCTTATAAAACATATACATTTGTGATGAAGAGAATGGATCAAAATAAAGGAGTTGTCGTGGCATAATAAACTGTTAACACACTGTTTTCCCCGTAACATTATTGTGAATAATGAATGTAGGCTATGGACTGACCAGTAGGAGCTGAACTCATTCTAGTAATAATAATAATTGAGATAGGCTACCTCTATTCTTATACTTATTAACCCACCTCCTCATATGCAGCACATCTCATTATCCTCCTATAATTCTACAAACCTCTGAGACCAAAATGTGGTGAGGCCAAAATTTGTTCTGCCCGGTTATCCTCACTGGCTGGAGCCAGTCGCCATGGGCTGCCCAGCAATGGGACGAACTGCCTCCCGGGTTGCCAAATCATGTGCGCATATCCCCCCACGGATGCGTCGACCTGGTATGGACTAGTTTAGCAGTTGGTGTTACAGATCTACTGTACAAGCTCACATTGACGTGTTGTGAGCTTGCAGATCGGCTAAATTTGGGACACGACGGACCATAACTGGGCTGTCAAACATTTAACCATTTAATCGGCAAGTTAGGAGGAAAAGACAAAATGCCATTTAGCTGATATTTCTGTGAACTTCACATGTAAACTGCTTAGCTTAGCGGCTGAGACTCCAGAACAGATGGATGGTTTGCGAGGAAACAGAAGAGCCTGTTTTCATTACAAGCCCCGTCCGAAGCTAGCCTGGTAAACCCCCCTCCCTCCGGAAATCTCATTTGCATTTGATTTCAGGAAGGAGGTCTGGGATTGCGCAGGGAGTAAAGCTGCCCGAACACTGCGTGTTCGAACCAATCAGCGGCAGCTAGGGGCGGGATCATCCAATCACCTGCCTAGTAGCTTGAAAAAAAGAAAAACCGTCTGCCATCGATTCTGCGACCGGAGTCTCAGATGGAAGTAGGCTGTGAAACAAATGTGTGTCGCAAGCTTCTTCCATTTGACGGTGTCAGGTTAGTCCGAAGCCCCCTCAGTCACTCACCGTCCTATGTGGGTGGTGCTTAGAAGCTCCACGGCCAGAGCTTATAAAGAAAACCACTGCTCCCCTTACCTCGTTCTGCTACGCACCTGTGACTGATATAAACTGGTCTAAAGAGTAGATTAGAGTGTGTTTTATCACGGAAACCAGCCAATCAGAACCAAGGATTGGGACTATCCGTTTCAGAACAAACAACACTCACTGATGAAGAGAATGAGCAAGAGGAAGATTCCATTTAGAGGGAATAACACATACTTTTCATCCGAATAGATGTATGACCTCTGACCCCAGTCCATAGCAGAGTTCACCCTGTGTGTCCTGTTGACTGTCTCCCCTACAGCCATGCACCCAAAACAACACTTGCACCTTGTAATCACAACATGATCCTCTCTAGTTGTAGGAATTCTGTTTAATGATATATATCGAATGACTGCATCTTGACAAATATTGAATTAAACTGAATTGAATTAAACTGAATTGAGAGATACTTTCACTGTGTGTGTGTGTGTGTGTGTGTGTGTGTGTGTGTGTGTGTGTGTGTGTGTGTGTGTGTGTGTGTGTGTGCGTGCGTGCGTGCGTGCGTGCGTGCGTGCGTGCGTGCGTGCGTGCGTGCGTGCGTGCGTGCGTGCGTCGCTCGCTCGCTCGTGCGTGCATGTACTTAAAGTAAAAGTACTCAACATTTGTCAAACTTTTTAGAAAATTGTTGATCTACAAGCTCACAATCAGCTATTTTCAAATAGACAAACTATAAAATATGGCTTAAGGGGTATGTTTTGTAATAATAATGAAACTCTATAAAGTAACTGGTATCTAAAGCTGTTCCATAATTGTAGTGGAGTAAAAACAAAAATATTTGTCTTTGAGTGAGTGTTGAAGTAATTTCTAAAACAGTGCTTTTCTGCTAAATGGGTGCAATTTATACCGCAGTGTTTTTCTGTTAAATTGGTGTAATTTGTACTAGTGTTTTTTCTTTTAAACAGGTGTAATGTGTACGCCTAGGCCACGCCTATTTCACACCACAGCTTCAGAGCAACAACCAATCGGCTGTAACGGTAACGGCAAAGTAGATCTTTTCTAAACTTTACTCCGCCTCCTGCCATGGTGGTCGGTCCTCACACATATTTTTTTCAATGAATTTTCTAAACTTTTCCATAACTTTTCCAAAGTATTTTACCAATATATATATATATATATATATTCCAGGCCAATAACAATCACACGGCGCAATATTGCTCTTAACTCGAACGAAGGCGTCACGTGACAAAAAGAACAGATCTACAATCTAAAAACATACATGTTGCTTTTAGACCTTGTTTTTTTGCGTGGCGTCCTGTATTTAGCACATGTTAGATGTTTTGGAACATTTTACAAACAAAAGCTAAAAGCGATGTATATCCAAACATTTTCCAAAACAATTGATTCCAAACCTTTTCCAGGCCTGGAAAACAGTTTTTCAAATTTCAAAATATTTCCAGAAATGTCATGACCATGGGGGTCCAGGAACCCACAGTGGTCCTTTAGGGGGTTCAAGGGAGTCCCCAGCTAAATGATTGATAGTTAGGAACCAAATGGACAATTACGGGTCTGTAACTCTGACAGTGTACAAATGGCACCAAATGTGGAGCCATTTGTACACTCAGAGTTGTGGAGGTCTGTGTCCTAATGCAGTGGTTCCCAAACGTTTTTTGTTTTTTTTGTCTTATGTACCCCTTCAGCTGTTTTGCCGATGGCTCATGCGTTTTGATGATTCTCTTAAATTAATTATAATTCTGACGGGTCACTGTGTGGTTTGATAATGTTACAATATTATAGTACATTGGCTGCTATGTTGAAGTTTCAGCCAAAACTATTATATGGCTGCAGGGAGAATGAGAGAAACAGCAAATGGACATCTGAGCCATGTGTGATCGTCACCTACTGTAATACTAATAGGTGAAACCATAGACATATAAAGGTAGACGCCTCCTCTGGCTCTGAAGCGGCTGTATGGCGGACGCGCTTCCGCTTCCGGGGGGACAGCTGGAAATTTCCGCGTGCGTCAGTAGGCCAATCAGAGGCAGGTGGGGGCGGGACAACTAGATTCTGACAAGTCCTAGAAAAGACGCGCTGTGGTTGGCCAGTAGTCAACACACTGTGATTGGCCAGTGCCCGCTCCCCCCGGAAATATGGCGGCCACCATACCAAACAGGTCGCTCCAACGAACTGCAGAGGCCAATGAGGTATCTAGTTTTCTATATCTATGGGTGAAACCTGTGTTGTCATGGCTAGGGTCCTCGCAGGCTATGGGATCAGTAGCCGCTGGGTGGACTCAGCACACGCACACGCACACGCACACGCACACACACGCACACACACACACACACACACACACACACACACACACACACACACACACACACACACACACACACACACACACACACACGCACACACACCGTACAGAGAATGGCAGCACAGGCAGACCTGGCTTACAGCTACAAAGTTATAAAGGCCTTTGATTTAGGAGCAGCCTTTTATCAGCGGAGGGGTCACATTGGATATCATTTCCATAGCTCTCACACACAGATTGACACATGGACTTCTCATGGTTGTTGTGGTAGCGATTCGACGCCAGGGTCGTAAATGACTGGGTTGTCACACCAGTGGCGCGGGAAGGGGGGGGGGGGGCTATGGGGGCTGCAGCCCCCCTGGTGGTGGAAAGCAAAAAAAAAGTTATACACACACATATATATTAAAACAATGATGTATTTAACTTTGGGGAATAAAATATTTGCTGAAAAAGGTGAAAAAAATGTGAAAAATGTAAAAAGAAAACACCAAAAAAACTGTGTGCGCAGCCCCCCGCCCAGCCCAGCCCCCCTTGAAATAAATGACTTCCAGCGCCCCTGTGTCACACACACCACCACACCACACACAGGATGAAATGAGCAACGCTCCTCTCCAAAAGTGTAACTATGCATACTGAGTGCATAACCCAAAACATGCAATTCAGTGTTACAGGTAGGGTAAGTGATAAGTTTTGGTTAAAACAAAACGTTTTTTTGTTAAAGTGTTAAAGCACTATATTCTGATAGTAATCATTGCTATAAAGTGTTGTTCAGTAACAGGGGTCTCCCTGTCTCTCCAGCTCTTAAATAAAATGAAAATGTATTTTTCAGGTGGGTGACACAATTTTGCCTGCTCATTTCTTTGTGTTATCACTTTCAATTCGACTTGTTTAATCTGTATCCGGTCTGAGTTCTCTGTACTGATTTGATCAAATTGGTATACCGACCTAAAAATTGATTTTCTGTTTAACCCTTCGATTGTGTTAAGCACATTTTTGACCAGTTTTCAAGTTTAAATAGGTAAAAAGTACCCTTTACATTTCTTTAACGGAACAAGGCTTTATGATATCCTCAGAAACAGCCATTTTAATGCAACAAAATTCATCACCACCATTTTAGTTAATTCTGATGGTCTCTTTAAAAAAAGTGACATCTGTGGTGTTAAAGGTCAAATATGACCCGGCAGAGAAGTGTTGCTCAATTCCCCCCAAATTGTCAATATTTAATGTTTATATGTTTGAAAGTGAGAGAAACTTGTCCTCAATTAGCATTTGCTATTAGGAGTGGATATGAATGCATAACAAGTCAGCTATGAGGTGGGAGAAAATATGCAATGAAAACTATTATTTTTTGAGTATTTCGGGTTAATTCATAGGTCAAATGTTACCCGCTAACACCAAAAGTGTCAGCAGGTTTGTGTCAACACAATGCAAGGGTTAATAAAAAGCAGAGAGACATGGAGACTCCTGTACTCAACAAACACTCTATAGCAATGAGTACTATCAGAATATAGAGCTATTTAACACTTATTTTAACCATAGAAAATCACTTACGCCAGCTTTGAGTGTAATACATATGCTCTCTTGTACAACGGGTGTCGCAGGCTGAAAATAGCAGACCTACAAGCTCACAACGCGTCATGGCCATGGAAGCAACGTTGCTAGGCGAGCTTATATTTTCAGAACCCAACACTGTTGTATGATGGAATATAAATCACCTGTTAGTGTGTCTCTATTCACTCGCACCAAAAAAAAAAACAGCAGCTTGCACCACCCACCCTCCCCCCAGGTCCTCCCCCTCCCTCTGCCTGCTGTATACCTCCCCCTCCACCCTCTCCACCACAAGCTCAGAGCCTGTGTGTGTGTGTTTGTGTGTTTGTGGTTCACAAACTGTAACATGCCAAGACCTATAAACACCACTATTGAGAAATTGATTGATTAAATAAATTAATTAATGAAGATTTTCAATAAATGAGCGATCACAGCCACACCCAGCCTATAGCCTATCCAGGCTCCCCAGCTAAATGGTTGATAGTTAAGTTGGATCCAAATAGAGAG